>NW_024534711.1:0-19550 GCF_016097555.1 Gigantopelta aegis
TAACTTTAACCTGTGAGGGCCCAGGAGTTGCATTGAATGGACTACAGGGTAGGTCACACACTATCACAGTAACAAGACAGAGAGATCAGTAACTAGTAACAATATATCAGTTGATGTGTGGTCAGGTGGATACTAACTATAATAGCACTAACTATAATGATGGAATAGGCATTGGATGTAATGTGATCAATTCTAATCCATACATCAATACAAAAGAAAGAGAGCTACTTTAACTATTGAAGGTATGCAAGTTTAGTCTTAGTTATTGTCATATGTTGTATATAAAGATACTTACTTATACTCTTTAGGTATTTCATCTATTGAGGGACTACTGTATTTGATGTTAAAAAACCTTTCAGTAACTTGGTCTCCTCCATCATTTTATTCCGATGATATTCCACAAGGGAGTATTACACATATCATGTTATTGTTAAGAGTAAAGCATGGTTCTGTAATAGTAGAATATTAATACAACTATACATTTTATAATAATGAATTTTCTAATAACTTCACAATTTGTGATATTTATACTGTTATTGTAACAGCTTTTACTAACAATACACATCATTGGTGTTAGCTTAACAAGAGAATACTCAGGAAGTAAGTTGACACAATATTACCAAATATAGTGATTGTACTCTATTACAGATTATACAGTTGAAATAAATATTTTACTGTAATATTTGATGACACTGAACTGAATTCCATACACAGTTTAAATTAAAGGTTGATTTGATTTAATTTAAATTAGATTGGGACCAAATTGTTTTTATTACAAGGTCAATGGTACACCTAGAATGTGTAATGGTCTGTTATTTGGTACAACCTGGAATATAACAATATTGTGACAACTTATCATCTTCAATATATTGGAACACTACTACTAATGATGATGTTCATTATCTGTTATAATATCACTGGTCTGGATCCATTAATAACTACACTTTAATTTTACTGTGACATCACAAACTCTTTTTAATAACACTAAAGACCAAGATTTTATTATTTTTAGTGAGTTACAATTTAAAATTTTATTATACACTATTTCCTATAGCAACCTATTCATGTTTAAGGACTCACTCTACAGTACTACTCTGATAATGGATCAGTTGTTGTAGAGTTAGGTTGCTGAGAGATCTACTGCTGATGGATGTCTATGTGATATTTTATATATACATGTGATAATAAAGAGTCTTCTAAAGGAACTTTGAAGTCTTTAATATGAGTAAATCCAGTATAAGAGGAGAGTACAGTATACAAGTATATAACTCTACCAGTTAGTGGTAACTATACTGTGACAGCTCATGATATAGTAGATGGTACTATTATAACTAACCCATCTGTTGTGTACCATCAAGTACTGAAATTTATCTTACTACCATGGCCATCTTCTACTGAGACTGTTTAGTACTATCAGTAAGTATAATAATTATTATGTACAATTCTATATCACTAGGTATAACATTAATGATGTATCAATCTCTGTGTTGACCAGTGACATCACCAGAGCATCTGGAATAACTTTGATCATGATATCAATACACTCAGTAGAAACCTACTATTTTTCTAGTAAATATATCCTTAATAATTTATTATTTTATCTGCTAATTAGCTACCATCAGTCTGGGTGTTCATCTTCATTGCTATTAATACTAGTACAGTCAGTATTGTAGTAATAATTGTTATTACTATAATAGTGATAGCTATTAGTATTACTGTATATTGGAGGAAGAAGAAGAGACAGCAATATGAAGTTGGAGGTAAGAAAGAGTGGTTATAACTAAATATTTTCATATAATTCTATATAGTTGATCAGAAAGCTAATCACTCATAATCCTGCATATGAGGAAGGTAAATTATAATGTTTAACTTCATGTATTATCAGTATACATTTTTGTAACATGTTAGAGATAACAAATAAAAGAGTGGAGTTAGAGATAAAATCCATCCTATATAACAATACAACCTAGTATGATTTGTACTGATGGCTATGAAAATATAATAGCATCAACATCAAATTAATTTTAACTTCACAAACATTTTGCTACATCATTCTATTGTACAAATTAAATACATTATTTTGTTATTCTCTATGCAATCATTTTCCTTTCTTTTAATAATGCTACTGTTATGATAAATATTAATTGTTTTTTGAATTGACTTTAGATATTCCTTCTATCAGATGTAATCATATTTACATAACTTTATTTCACTTTCATTTCTACCACTATCTACTTTTTGAGTTGAGTACTTGTACTGCAAACTCAAATAATACTACAAGACATGATCACAAAAACTTTAACATTTACTATCTATCATACATTCCTAGCATACATCCATTTCTGTCTTAACACTTGAAGAAGGAGTCATTGACTTTGAAAAAATAAAATGTTTTATTAATATTATTGGTCTATATTAAAAAATTGTGTTACAATTTATCAATATATTCTATAACTAGACCCACTATTACTATTACCAATATTCTATGTACAGATGAATGTGTGGGAGGATGGTATGAGCAGAATATTGGAAAGTATGAAATTAGGATGACTATGAAATAATGATCTTGATTATTTATGTCATACAATATGTCCTCCATAATAATACAGAATTCACATCCAGTTTCAAATATTTTTCCTCCTTTTAAAATTGACTGTCCTCCTCAGATGTTTCTTGAGTAATGATATTAACTCCACTCTACAGTAATAAAGATATTATATTATTTGTTTCATGATATTAGCAATAATTGTTAATAGTATTCATAACACATTGTCAGTTTACAATAGATCAATAGCTATAGTATTGTTTTGCTCACTAGATATTCAATACAGAATTTCAGATCATTATGTTGTATACAATCAATATTAACATTTACTCTATTACCTATTGTATTGTAGTGTAATGTACACCTCGTACAATAAATAAATCATAAATATAATCATCAAACTACATCAAAATTATTTATTTATAATATCAATGAAGTTTACTGTAACAATCTTTTTACATGAAAAGTACAGAAACTAAAACCTATTGTGGTCCAATATGATAAATATACTGAGAAACTATTAATGTATTGGATTACCAAAAACAATGTAATTACCATAATTTATAATGTACATGATATTAGTGTTTATATCATCACTTACATTATCAAACAATGTTGATTTTATTATTGACTCTTTAGTATCACTAGAAGTAAAGGGAGGAGAGTTCCTATTTTCTGTAATTGTGTTTATTATCATAGCTAATGTCAGCAGTTGGTAAAGGAGTCTAGAGAGGTGAGTGGAGCTTGATGTAACTATAATGAGGTGATAAAGATGATGACAGTGAAGGACTGTAGTTGAAGAGGTGTAGGTGTTTGTTGATACTATCTTCTTAAGTCAGTAACTATAATGTGAAATCAATGTCCATAGTTTCTCATTCTCTATTAACACTAACAGTAGGAGAAAAAAATGTTTAAGAAAATTACAGCAATTCATGTATGCTATCAATGTATAGTATAGATAGTACAGATTATGTGGTCATGTAGTCTATAGGAAGACCTTGTAATAACCACACCCATGTTTTATAGGTTGTTAAACCACTTAAAGATAGACCTGACTTTCAAATAATTGAAGTATGTCCATTGTCTGCTATCTGTCTGTTCTAATCTCTCCTCTGGGTGATATCCTCTTAATGGTACAAATACAAAATGGTCATATTTCTTGATGCCATCTCACTTGATGCAGCAGCTGGCTTCACTTCAACTGATCTTACAATATCACCAATAATGGGTGAGCCCCTATCATAAATCCACTAATATTTATAAATCTTTCTCTAGTATTTTGTTGTTTGGAAAAGACAATGTATTTAATCCATGTACCACAAGGCATATCTTTACTGTCATGGGTGCAAACTGCCCCCACACAGACAAAATTTGTGCTGATGCAAAATGTCCCCAGGGACATTTTGCTTAGTGTAATATATCGCAGGGGACAAATTTTAGGGGGGAGGAACGAAATGTGATATAACAACCATAACTCTCCTCAAAAGAGTATAAATTCAATTGTTAGGCCATAACAAAGGTAAATTACATTATAACAATAAATATTGTGTAATTCCTTTGTTTTGTCTGATCGGGCATCTCTGTTGGTAAAATGGATATCATCATCAGATTTGGAGAGTGAGGGAAAATTCCAATGGACAATTAAAAGCTACAGTGAACTCATTAGATGTCATAGTGAGGTGTGTTTTAGTATTGTGTAGGTCCACTAAAGAATCTATAGATATCCCAACATGATATCCTGCTGGGAATTCAGACACCCCCCTACTAATTATAAGTTCAAATTATCATTATAGGTCAGTGGGTCTTTCAGTATTCGTTGGTGTTTTAGCTAACCAAAAGATATGTAATTCCAAAAGTGGGCAAGTATATATGCAGGCAAACTCCACTCCTTACAACTCACACCTACTGACCTACACACTACCTTCTCTCTCGCTCCCTTCCAATTAAGAGTTAATTATACAATTGTACATTTTGTTGAAATGATAAGAAGTAAAAATTCCATACACAAGTACTTTTTGAAATATTTATATAAAAAGTAACTTGTAAAAACAGAAATTTTAAACTAGCCACACCCCTTGTTACCTAACAAAGGTTCTAGTAACTATATATATATTATATATATTATAGCTACTAGAGAATGTAATGATACAAAATGATCCAATGACTGATAATTACAAGTTTTAAGTGATGTACCATAATCTTTGCAAGCTAATTGACCAATAATATAACAATGGATATGTGATTTTACTAAATGGATCAACAAAAGTTAGCTAATGGCCAAACAGTACAATAAAATGGATGCATATTTTTATTATATTGATCAATATAAGTTGGCTATGGACACATGTACCTCAAATTTTGCTAGTTGAAGATCATCATCAGTAAGTTCAAATCTACATAGATCACATGACAACATTCTAATAACTCATTGTTGACATGAGGTCAACAAATGAATTATTAAAATGAAATGTATCAATGCTAAAATAAATGGACCGTGGAATACGAGCTCAGATGAGACCGTCAAACAAACAATGTGGATAATAAACAATATCATCTGTTATATATATATAGATATATATACATTATACATATAATATATATATATATATTATATATATATATATGTATATATATATATACATATATACATACATACATACATACATACATATACATACATACATATATATATATATATATATATATATATATATATATATATATAGGTTACCATGGCAACACATGTACATTATTTATTATACCAGTTTCTGTATATTCTATTAATACAAGTCTTTCTGTTAATGGCGAAGACATTGATTGCATAGAGTTAGGGTTTAATTTTTTTTAATGGTTATTGCTTGATATTGACTATGTGACATGAACTGTTTATATAACATGTGATTTGTTAAGTACTGGTGTTTATCATTGGTTCAATGTTCAATTCTCTCATAAATGTTGTTCTTGTTGAGAAGTAACTTCAGTTGGTTCTTGATCAGTTATCTCATACAATGGTTCTTCAAGTTCACTATTAACATGATATTATAATTTAAAATATGTCTCTTAATAACTCACTTAGCACTTGTTTTTATAACAATATAAGCTTGACTGTTGTCATAGCGATATCTTCATGTGATGTTTTCATACTACATAAAACAAACCATCAATAAAGTTACTTTATCTAATGATATATATACCTCAATAACTCTCTTATTATATTGTCTTATTACAACCAGTACTATATTATAATAATAATACCAGCAATAACTAATAATACTAGTGATATGATAAACCAACAGTTAATTCATTAGTAGGAGACTGACACTCAGTACTAATGGTTGTCATAGTGATAAAAGGAATACATCCTATTATAAGAATGTACATCATTATTACATAATACAATGACAATATAACATAACCCAATAATATAATACTAGTACAATCATTACATCATATTATATTATATTATATAATATGATCATTAGTTGTATAGAATATTATATATTATTATATATAGAAAGTTGTGACCAGATTTACAATAAAGGACCACTTTTATTACATATATATAAAAAACCTAAGTGTAAACAATTCTGTTTTAAAAGAAAAATTTTTGTATTCAAGTTATTTATTGTTTTTCAATAAGATTAATAAACATCCACAAAAAATGTATGGTTGTGCATATTCTAACTAACATTTTTGAGCAAAAATGCTGTAATTATAAAGTTTACTTGTATTCATTATTAATAATGAAGTAGCAATAGTTAGTGTTGTTAATGAAAATATACAAGTTGATTTATTGATGATAACATACTTGTTGTTGCTGGAGTACAAATGATTCCTATAATATAAAAATTAGGATAAAACCTACAATATAATGTATTAATGACATAAGTGATAGTTCAATGATCTAGTTACTTGATTGTTACTAAGTTTTTGTAAAACTGAGTGGAACATTTTTAGACTACTTAAGTGATATGAGACTATTGGAGGAGTGGATCTAACTCTATCATCTACTATGTTGTATAATGGACTACTAAAAAAAACCAGCTAAATAGCTTCCTTTTAATACATATCTTACCAGGTGGAATAGGTTGGGTTCTCTCTCCCTCATAATCAATCTCATTTATTTCAAATGTACAGAAAAGTGAGAACAAATAGTTTAAGTTATCTTGTAGTCCTCCTATTACACCTTCACTGCTCCAGCAGGAAAGGTCTTGTTACTCATATCAGATTGTCTCTTAGTACTAATTAATAGACAGTGTAATACTTGACTTCTTGAGCAGTAATAGGTTGCCACATAGCAAGTACTGCAGTGTTACTGATTTTTGTTATATTAAAACCAGAAACTCTAGCTATAAAGAAAAGGATACGTGTTATTAAAAAGACAGACAGAGACCTACGTATGTTACTGGTAGAGATTTGAGTATCACTCCATTCTCCTGATCCTACACTGGTATATGCTCTCACTCCAATGGTATAGTAGTGTTAGGTAGTAGTCCTCCTCACTGTATTGTGTGTTGGTTGTGTTAGTTATATTGTATGGACCATTACTGTTAGGACTCTCTATAACGTATCTCATACATGATAATGATACCATTGGGTACTGTAGGTATGTTCCATGTAATGGTGATGACCTGTCCCTTTACCGACTTAGTATTAGACCAAATACCACACCAGGTTTCTATAGTATATCAATAATATATTATATATCAGTAGTAACTAACTTACTAGCTTCTTTTGTCTGTTGTATTAACTCACTACTTGCTGGTCCAGTCCCACCATTATTATATGCTATTACTGTCACAGTGTAGTTAGTTAAGGTGTGAGTGTTGTGAGGTTGTACTGTCTGTTGTCTCCTCCATGATGTTAACTTTGTCACTGAATGTTTGTTTGTTAGTAGTAGAACACTAGCAATAACCAGTGATGGTCCATTCTGTCCAGAGCAAGGTACCTCATCCCATGAGACAATCATGGAGTTTTCCTCAACTGATGATATAGTGACACTACTGACAGATGATGTGGGTACTGAGATAATGTAAGAACAGCATAATAGTTGTGAATATGAGAATGTAATATACTTTACCAGATGAGAGTGTAGTGGTAGACGCAGAAGATAAGGAAGCTTGTTCACTCCATATATTCCATTGAGGACTAAAATACAGTAAGTACCCAGGATCAATACCAGTAAATGTATATGGGTGATGAGATTGATGAATTAGAGATTATAGTAAGACCAAAAGTCTGTTCACATCTTCTACGACATTGAAGATAACTCTGATATGTTTGAGGAGCAAATGTAGATGGTATCCATGTCATAGTAATAGGTGTATTGGTGGTAGTAAGTGTCAGAGAGGAAAAAGGGATTACTAAAAGTAGGAATGAATATCATTTTACTTTATATTTCTATTCACAAACTTACCATTAAATGTCACAGTGACATTATTACTATGATCACTAGGTAATACTGTACTACTCTCACTACCATATGATACTACAAGAAGTTGTATGTACGGTATAAAACTCAGTCCGGATGTTATATTCAACATTGTGTTAGTTGTAGTTCCTGCACTCATAACAGAAACTACTACCATACTGAGTTGATAGAACACCTCATAACCAGCTACTCCTGACACAGATGGCCCCAGAGAGCTGTACATGAGCCAGACCTGTGTTCAGTCTTGTAGCAGTCAGACCAGTAGGAGTACCAGCAACTGTAACAGAGAGAGAAATATATATACCATCTTACTCAGTGATTTACTAACCTGTTATAGTATGTGATGTACTGCTACTATTTGTAGCAATTGGACCACTTTGTCCAGGTATAGGACCATTAGTTACTCTGGCATTGGAAACAGTACATTGATAAGTACCAGCTTGTCTCATTTCTCACTGTCACTGTCACCTGTGGTAACAGATCCTGGTCCATTCACCACCACACGAGACAGGTCACCACTAAAAATGGTAAATGGGTTACTTTTCTCTATACAAGTGACATCAGTGGGAGGTCCCATCAGAGACAGTGAAGGTGAGAGTGAAGACTGGAGGTTTAACATCTTCTTGTAGAGATGAGAGAGAACTGCATCGAGGAGTCTGCATCAGGACCATCTATATAAGAGTGAGATATATCATACTTTATTATTACATGAACTCAGTCACTGACCATTAATATTGTAGTATAACTTCCATAAACTCCTCCACTAGTGTTCGGTGCACTCCATTCTCATCGGGAATGATACAGGTGTACAGACACTTCATAACCTGATAGTTCATACTTTCTAGCTAGTGCAATCTGACCTCTGAACCTCTTAGAGAATATTGGACTTGTGGAATTACTTTGATCAAAGTTTCCATTAACAAAGGTATTTGAGTACCATTAGGATAATACCACAGTCCAATATTAGAACCACTATTAGCACTCTGACACCACAAGACATCACTGACACCATCACCATTCCAATCACCATCAAAAAACTGTCCAGCATATATCATTGAGAAGTCTGGTATTATCTATTCTCATAGGGTAATACAGTTGTACACCTATTATGATGAAGTATATATTAATATTCACTCTAACAACAACTACTTACCATTACTAGGGCTGTTGGTAGGTTCTGTCCATCTCCTAGTTGTACTAGTAGTAACATATAAACAATATCTTCACTAACTTTATCATCATCCTTGCCAGAGTTAGATATCGATGATGTAACAAACTATTATGAATTATTATTAATGTTATACCTTTAGTTATGAAAAAAATTAATAAGTTTACAATCTTTTATTTAATAACATAATTGGTGATGATGTCATAACATATTGCTAAATTTGTTCCTATTGGTTTAAGATCAGTAGAGATACCTATTATAATAAAGTGTATTAACATACTATAAATAATATAATGTATTACCTCAAATGTACACCTAGTTGATGATTTATATCTTTAGTACCAATCCCTTTTGAAATTTCTGTCATGTTCAGACCCTTCTCAGCATCATGTCAAATACACACTATACATATATATTGGTTACCACAACAACGCATGTACATAATTAATATACCAGTTTTATGATTATTCTATTAACACAATTCTTTTTGTTAATAACAGAGTACATTGATCTAATATTTTATGACCACCTCCTTGGAAGGAAAGAGAGAGACATTATCAGGTCGAGATAGTGTTACTGATGATGTTTTTAAGGTAATGTCATATTCATCTATCTGTCCATCCATTTATTCCTTATTGACATCTATTAGGTGGAAATTCTGACATCGTCTAATTACTTGTTACTTCACCAATCTGCTCCAAAATTTGAGATGATAGTTGAAGAAAGAATAGATGATATTTTAAGTCATGATGTAAAGAATATGGGAGAACCTATGAAATAGATAATGGACAGATATAGATGGATGGATTAATAGGATAGATAAACAAATAGATAACTGAATGGACAGATATCTAGGCCATTTATTCATTCATAAAACAAACAAACATCTCTTTACTATTATTATAGTAATACATCATATTAACAGACACAGTAAATATGTAATTACCATATAGTGTATAATTTTTTATAATAACATATCATTTGTCATTCTCTATTAACACTAATAATATATAAGACAGATATTATTACTAGTCATATATGATGTCAATATCTGTTTACTGTTTACATAAACTGTACATGAGAAAATTATGACATATATAACAGTACATACCTCATGATGACTTTATATGGTAAGGATCAGTAGTAGTTGTACTTAATTGAACTGGAACTTTGTAAACTGTATAAGTGAGTAATAGTGTAGATTATACTAGCAACATACTGATTGTTATGAGCTTGTAGATATTGTATTCCAGCTCTTACTAAAAATAGAATTATAAAGTGATAGTAATTCCACATACCTTCATTGAGTGTTATTGATTGTTTCTTACTCATCTGGACAATAAGACAAATATATATATATATAATTATTACAGATGTCATCATCAATATAAACCATAGAAACTATATACCAGATATCAAATAGATATTTCCTGGAACTACAATAATCATCACTATAACCTAATATATATATAATATACTTACTTTAGATATTCCACTAGTGGTTCTACAGGTGTCATTATATCAGTACTGGTAGTAATGTTACTGATCAGAGAGACTATATTAACACTTGAAACTAGTATCTAATACTACTTACTAAGAGATTGAGACAATTTCTTCACTTGATGTAGTAACTAGTCAGAATATAAAAGTAATATAGTGAAATATATTTCTTAGTGATAGTAATATCAGTAGGAGATGGTAACAGTAAGATATGCTCCAGTATTTGAGGGTACACAACATGGGTTAGTTATAATAGTACCATCTACTATATCATGAACGTGTCACAGTATAGTTTACCACTAACTGGTAGAGTTGTATACTGTACTCTCCTCTATATTGGATTTACTCATATTAATAGACTTCACAGTTCCTTTAGAAGACTCATTAAATATCACATGACATCCATCAGCAGTAGATCTCTCAGCAACCCTACACTATACAACAACTGATCCATTATCAGAGTAGTACTGTAGAATGAGTCCTTGAACATTGTAAGTTACTATTATTGTAACAAGTCACAGGATAAATAACTCTATAACATAATATAATATAATTTTAACAGATTCAACTCAGCTGCTCATAAAGACATAAACCGTATGCTGTATTACTATACCGTTGCTGTATTACTATAATAGATTGCTATGGTGATAATGAAGCAATTATAATGGATTTGGTCTGTTCTATTGTAACACAATGTGAATATATGTAGATATTGCATATATTATATATATAGACCT
Organism: Gigantopelta aegis; assembly: GCF_016097555.1. Taxonomy (NCBI): domain Eukaryota; kingdom Metazoa; phylum Mollusca; class Gastropoda; order Neomphalida; family Peltospiridae; genus Gigantopelta; species Gigantopelta aegis. The sequence goes on from NW_024534711.1 coordinate 11,382, forward strand.
CATAACCATGAACAATTATCTTATAAAATTTCTCAATTTCAATTAACTGCATAGCAATCAACCTCTAATAATCAAAATGACTAATCCTAGTAATAATTCACAGGAGGTGAGAATACATTATACAATACAACTATTGATATAGATGTTAAAACACATCAAACTATACTCTAATGTTGAATAGTTTTAGTTTCAGTTCATATATTAATGATCACACCTCCCTCCTCAAATCACGTTGAATTTCTCTACCAGCAATTGCAATACGGACTGCCACTAAATTTGGAACATATTGTTAGGAACATCCTACAATGATATTCTACATCAGAACTGATTCCATTTTCTCTAAAAATTTATCACAGATATCTTTAAATGAAGGTGATTTGAATGCAAGTTTCTGGAGGAACGAGATCAGATTTGGCTAACTCTTCAACTAATTGCCATAGACGTGAATCAATACTCGTCCACGGTATTTATATTTATTAAAGACTTTTCTAATCGAATGTTTTTGTCTATTAATATTAGACTGGGACTCTGAATAGATATTGGAAGTGGTCATAAAGGACTTAAGATGAGGCTTTATGGTCTTAAAAGATTTCTGTTTTTGCTCTGGTCTGGAAATAGGACCCATCTCTTACTGTGAGTTTGAGAATTTGTGTTATGACATCATAATATGTAAATAAACATATATGTATCCTACTACATTCTCTCTATTGTTATTGGGTATAGTGTGATATTTGTTAATGGATGTAGACCTGTATCTATTAAAATCAAAGGAAGAAAAGTTACTTATAACAGAATGCCTTTTTATTATTTTGTTCTTACCTAGAGAACACATGGATATAAGATATTAATGTAGTCAAGAATATATCTATTCTTACCTCCACCTTCAATTCTCTTCTTCTTCAAACACACAATGACTATCACTATTTATAGTAATACAACAACTATTATTAACATTATACCAAATGCCACTACTAGTAGTAATAAGATGAGCAAAGGCTGTTTGGTAGCTAATTGACAAAATTCAATAATGTATTTGTTAACAATATATTTTACCTGATGTACCACTTGTAGGTTCTACTGATGTCACTATACCACTAATACTAGTAATATCACTTGTCAGGGATGTTGTGTCAATAGAGGGTGATAGGATGCTCATCACATCACTTAATTCAGTACCTATTAAGAAGTCATCATAAAACAAAGTAATATACATTTTACTTCTGGTAGTAATAACAGTCTCAGTAAGAGATGGCATACTAACATATATTGCAGTACTTGAGGGGTACAGAACAGATGGGTTAGTTATAATAGTACCATCTACTATATCATGAAACTGTCACAGTATAGTTTACCACTAACTGGTAGACTTATATTACTGGTATACTGTACTCTCCTCTATACTGGATTTACTCATATTAATAGACTTCACAGTTCCTTTATAAGACTCTCTAAATATCACATGACATCCATCAGCAGTAGATCCCTCAGCAAACCTACACTCTACAAACACTGATCCATTATCATAGTAGTAATGTAGAGTGAGTCTTGGACATGATAGGTTGCTATAGTGATAGGACAAATATGGAAGATATATATATTTAAAATAACTCACAAAATATCACATGATCTTCATTCTTTGTGTTATTAAATAAAATCCATAATATATGTAGTAAATGTATAATTGAGAGAAGGATGTAGTCCAGTTATATTATAATATATTGTTGTTTCATTAACATCAGTAACATTCTTAATATAAACATGATGATAGGTTGTTGTCTCATTGTTAACATTATCCTTTGTTATACCATATATGATACTAGTACATAGGTGAGGAAACCTTTGATCTAGAAAATATATATATCAATTAAAATATTGTAATGTGTTTATATAATGTAGTCCTTACATTGATAGTAAATTGTACTAGTATTATAGAAAACTGTTTCCAAAGTTATTAAACTTCACATCATGGTCAAGAACATCAATAGATGATCTGATAATTATAATAATACAATAATAATAATAATAGAAAATTAACATAATCTTACTTCCAGTATTTTCTTTTGTATAGTTGACACAAGTGAACTATATTGTTCAATAATAGCTTTAACTAGCAGTATAATACCCACAATCTGAAAAGGTATTAGGTAGCTTGTAAAATGCATAAGTTGTGTTAGTGTTTACTAATATCAAACCATCTTTACTCTTCACACAAACATGATATGTTGTAATACTTCCTTGTAGAATATCATTAGAGTAAAATGATGGAAGGAGACCATTAAAAAAACGTACTGTTAGTATTAAAAATAAATGTTAGTTTTTTCTACTGGTGAGACACCACTAATTGTTAAAGTAGCTCCTTTTTGTGTTAAAGGTATATGGAACATAACTAACCACTTTACATCCGATATAGACCCCATCATTAATAGGTAGTGCTCTTATAGTTAGTATTGATGACCACACATCAACTGATCTATGTTAGTGGTTACTGATATCTCTCTGCCCTGATTGCTGCGATCAGTTAATGCATTACACCTACTGACCATAACAGTGTATCTCCTTTAGCCATACAGGTAAAGTTAGCAAGTGAATAAAGGGAAGCAGTCATTGAAGAGGGAGCCATTATGATACCTGTGTTGTGAAAGAGGAAAAGGTAATCATATATATATAGGAAATTCAGCAAAATTGATCATGAGAGGGAAGAGGCAAATGTAGTCTCATTTTACTATCTCTTTCTTCTGTAAAAAGGAGGAGTGGTTTGATACAGGTAAATATAATTGATTGTATTTATTAATGCATACATAACTATAACTATTTTACTCAACTAGTGTTGTTTTGGTATATCAAAACTAAAACTAATACTATCCTCCTTCACAATTAAAACTAATATTAATATTAAAAGTTTAGCTCTTACTAAAACTAAAAACTAATAGTATTAACCCTTGCTTTTAGTTTTAGTACATTCAGACATGCACCTGTTGAATTCCACACATCAGTAGACATGAATGGAAAGATGAATGCTATACATGTACTCTCATTATAATTGACCAATTTGACCTTTGATTGTAAAATCATGGCTACTGTTGGAAAGACCCAGGGGCAGATGTGTATGGAATTATTTCAAATATTTGGAAGAACAAGATAAGTGTGTATGCTTGGTAACTTTGGGTTGTGGTAAGCATGGTCAATGTGGTCATTCCATCAAAGGAAAGCTTCTTTAAAACTAAAAACTGTAACCAAAATAATTCACATTTTAGTAACTAAAAGTGGGAGGCATCTGGAAAACAAAACAGAAAAGAGGTGTTAACTCTAACAAGGTTCTTGACAGTCATTTTATAAAAGCGGACATCAGTTAATCTTGATACAAATATCTTAAACAAAGAAATTATCTATAACCTAACCACCAGAATTATAAGAATATAGATCCAGGATAGTCTTCATATTAATCTGTTATTTCAGTACAATCAATAGAAATCATCTTAAAGATCCATGTCTAGTCACTTCCACTGTCAACAATAATTATAAATAGTCTACTCCTGATAGCGTCTAGTTATCCTATTGTCTATTATGTGATACAGACCACGTCTCATGTATTAAAAAAGTTTCTTCACATTAACTATGACTTACCAAGGAATATATCTTCGTAATGAAAGGAAGAAAAACTAATGACATCTAACTTCATGTTTCTTGGGGGGAGGGGCTACATCCTGTGGGCTACACGTATAGACATACCAATATACCGTATAACTCCAAATTTTCGTGATTTTAACTGATTACTTTGGGAGTGACAGTTTTCGCAGATAACTCATTGTATCGCATCCAAAGTTTACTAATTTGTATGTGGCGCACAGTATCACAAAAATTTTTCACGAAAAACTACTTTTAAAGATAAAAAATCATTAGGACCAGGCCAACCAGCGTGTCAATCTTGTTAATAACGATTAATAACTTGCATGCAGTCAAACCGGTTAAGCAGTGACGATCCTCATAAAATAATAGAACTTGGTCCATGCTTCTTATTAATATGTTTAATCGGAGAGATAAATGAATGAAGACATCTTAAGGATTCTTTTCTTGCTCCTATTTATGGTCCTGTTGTAAATGGAGCCAGTAAGTTTATTAAAATGAGTGTTTTTGATATGTCTCTACAAAATATGGCAGATATCACAGTAGCTCCCACACTAGTGACTGCTCCACTTTACACACTGGCTAACTTTACCTGTGAAGTACAGGAAATGTACTGGAGTGGACAATAGGGGGTCATTCACTCACTGATCCCAGTAATCAAGACAGAGAGATATCAGTAACTACTAACAATATATCAGTGATGTGTGGTCATCAGTACTAACTATGAGAGCATTACCTATTAATGATGGGATAGTATTGGATGTAATGTTGTGAGTTTTAATCCATCTGATTTTAAGCAAAAGAGCTATTTTAATTTTGAAAGGTATGCAACCTTTACAATCCAACTTCCCATTTTATTATGTTGATATGATAAACATTTTGTAGGTATATCATCTATTGAGGCTCTAGTAGTTTTAATATCAAACAATTTTTCATTGTTCTGGTCTCCTCCATCATTTTACTCTGATGATATTCCACAAGGAAGTATTACAACATATCATGTTTATGTTAAGAGTAAAGATGTTCTGTACTAATAAATATTTAATAAAACTGATACATTTTATAATAATGGATGTTCTAGCAACCTCTCAGTCTGTGATATTATATTTTCACTGTAACAGCTTTCATTCAACAATACACATCTATTGGTGTTAGCTCAATTAGAGAATATGCAGAAAGTTGGTTGATATGTATAAAATATTACCAAATACAGTGATTATACTCTATTACAGATTATTTAGTTAAAATACAAAATTATACAGTAATATTTAATGAAACTGAAAAATGATTTGCTATACTGTTTCAAGATAAGGTATTAACAGTAATCTGTTTTGATAATAAATTTATATGAAAGCATTTTGTTTATCTTATGTAAGGTCAATGGTACACCTAGACTGTGTAATAGTTTGTTATTTGGTACAACTGAATATAACAATATTGTGACAACTTATCATCTCAATATATTGGAAACACTACTACTAATGATGATGTCATTATCTGTTATAATATTACTAGTCTAGATCCATTTATAACTACACTTTTACTGTGTACATCACAGACTCTTTAAGCAATACTAAAGACCAATATCAAATCAGAATCAGTGAGTATACAAGAACCTTGCAACAATATACTTAAACTCTTCTTACAGCAACCAATCATGTCCAAGGACTCACTCTACAGTACTACTCTGATAATGGATCAGTTCTTGTAGAGTGTAGGTTTGCTGAGAGATCAACTGCTGATGGATGTTATGTGATATTTAGAGAATCATTTAAAGAAACAGTCAAGTCAATTAATATAACTAAAACCAGTATAGATGAGAGTACAGTATACCAGTATATAACTCTACCAGCTAGTGGTAACTATACTGTGACAGCTCATGATATAGTAAATGGTACTATTATAAACTAACCCATCTGTTGTGTATCCTCAAGTACTAGAATATATCTTATTACTACCATCTCCTACTGAGACTATTATTACTACCAGTAAGTAGTACTACAATATTATTATTTTTTATGATATATCAATGTCTTTAGGTCACAGATCAAGTGATGTGAGTCTTTCTGATCAGTAACATTACTAATACTAATAAAGTGACAGCAACAAACTCAATAGAACCTTCTAGTGGAATATCAAGTAATCATATTGTTAATTAATAGACAATTAATACTTACTTTGTATACAGCTATCAAACAGTCTGTGTTCAATTTCATTGCTACTACTAGTACAGTTTGGTGCTACAGTAGGTGTTATTATAATAATAGTGACAGCTGTAGTATTACTTTCTATTGGATGAAAAAGAAAAGGAGTAAACAGTATGAGGCTGGAGCTCGAGGTAAGAAGGGAAGTGGTTATAATTTATAAATATTATTATATACAGTTGATCAGCAAACTATCACTTATAATCCTGCATATGTAGAAGGTAACCATATTGTCTACTTCATCATGTATTATCATCATTATACATGTATAGTGAACAGATTAAAGATGAGAAGCAGAAGAGTGGAGTTAGAGAGTAATCCATCATATATAACAGTACAAACCTAGTAGGACATGTACTGCTGACTATGAAAAATATAACAGTCAGTACATCTCATTAGTATGCAGTTCAGTTTTAATACAAAGTAAATAATATACAACTTATATTATTAACTGTTATTCTCCATTTGCTTTAGGTTAACAAAGTCTAAGAAACGAAAGCTGTAATGTTCAAATGTTTACTTGAATGATTTGGAAACAATAATAAAAATAAAATAAAGTAGTATATTCTAAAGCTATATGTGCAGTTGAATCAATTTTTTATTGACAGTTTGTTAAAGTAGTTAATGTTACTCATAGCCAGCATCATTCATCATGATAACATTAAGTTTATTATATAACTTAATTTTTTTTCGTGTGAATTTACAGTTTAGGATAATTCAAAAAAGTTCTCTTATCTAATTTTTAGTCATCACTGATTTACTGAACTGTTCAGAAAAGAATGAGCATATGTTTCCTTCAGTACAATGCATGATGAGGAAATATGACTTGCTCCGGCTAGTAATTTAATTTTTTTATGTAAAATCGTTACGCACACACACTAATTGTAACCATTCTACTCGTTATCGACCTCGTGACTAGCCCCCCCCCCCCCTGTTCATCGAAATATATAACTTAAGCGCGGGGCATCTAGTGAGAGAATAGAAGCATTGATAAAAAAAATAAAAGTGAGCTGCTGGTAGAATTATTTTCAACATTTTTTCTTTTTAATGCTGATTTACGAAACATCATCATCAGTTAGGAGGATCACAATTATAAAATCAAATAGACCACAGCTACTAATGTGATTGGAGTATGTCAATAAAGAGTAAGTTAATATGGTTACATCCAATAGTACAGGATGTAGACAAAAATGTAATAACATTTACACACTTTAGATATTGAAACCTTATTCCCAGACTCCCTAATATTTGGATGGAGCATAGGAATGAGACTCTTGAACATAAACATCACTATCAGATCCAACTAGGTTGCTTCCTCCTCTTATATTATTTAACTGCATAATTTTTGTTGAAGCCCTTTGGGTCAAGATAATGGTGACCACTCAAGTCATGAATCCAATTATGTTATGAAAGCTAACAAACAGTATGGAAATGCAGACTTTCACAACAATAGCCCTCATTTCATAATTTTAATAACCTTATTTCTAATTAAAAATACTATTATAATTAATTAACAATGTCAGTTTGTAGTGTCACTGTTAAACAACATATCCATAATTACTAACTATTATTGTCAACATATTACTATATATTAACAAACAAGACATTTGTTTTCAAGGGTTAAATGAACTGTTATGTTCCTACTATTTTATGAGCTCTAATAGTATCAGATTGTAACACTTTGATAACAGTACTCCATATAAAAACTATCAGGATCAGTTTGAGGTGATCCATTTTATAAGACTGGATTAAATTCTCTTGACAGGTAGGGTAGTCTGTAGTAGACTATTGAGATAACCCTCTTCTAGACCAACTGCTACACCAAATAAGTGATACTTATCTTCTATCTTAAACCACAATGAGATTATTAAGATCTGCTATAGAAGGTACTGTTTGTAGCTTAGCTTCTGAAACTGAAGACAAGATTAATGAATGACAATTGTTCATTAAAAGTAGATAATCCAATTTGACTTACCAGCAACTATCTTTTCTTTAGCATGAATCAATGTTTTACAATGATACTCATACAAAAAAGAACAATAAATACCTTCTAACTCCTCTTGTGTTTGTGGTACAGTAAAGTGATGTTCACACATTAACTGCCAGTTTCAGTCAAACCAATTTTATGAAGGGCTTCAGTTAGAGTTCCCATGATTGCACTTCTATTATTAACCTCCATTGAAGTAGTACTTTTCTAGTTACATTGTAGATGGTCTTGATACCTCATCTCAATGGTTGTTCAGTTGACCAACGCTGTAGGCCAAGTTTCATAGCAAAATTAAACCACTTTTCCCTTCAAATCTTCACTTTTATTTAATACTTCCAAAAAAGGGATAGAATC
>NW_024534712.1:0-18116 GCF_016097555.1 Gigantopelta aegis
TTTTTCCACACTTCCCTGCTTTGGCCAATTAAAAAAAAACATCAATGTACTCTAGGTGCCGTTGTTAAATAAAACAAACTTTTGTTTTCTTTTTTTCATCAACCTTTGCCTCAACACAACAGGAGGACCTGGTTTTCTTTTAAGTTTATTCAACCATGGTTTTCTTTTAAGTTTATTCAACCATGGCAAATTTAGACGTCATAACAGATATTTGCTAAACTTTCCTTGTTGAGTATTATACGTTTGCAGTAAAACACACAATTATAAAACGAACTAACAAGGATGTTGAAAAAACTATTACTTAGACATTTCATTGCATGCAACTTCATTTGGCCATCAGTATCTAGCTATAACAGAGATGTAGCTTTAGCCTGTGTCTTCAGCTGTTATCAATCCACTGATAGATATCTTCCATCTCTGGATGCAACAAGTCAACTAAAAAAAAAGTAGAAAACATCATCAGTCAACAACAATAACATGAAATTTTCAAGCAAAATAAATTGTGTAAATAAAACAAACTTTTGTTCTATCTTTTTTCATCAACCTTTGCCTCAACACAACAGGAGACCTGGTTTCTTTTAAGTTTATTCAACCATGGCCAATTTAGACGTCATAACAGATATTTGCTAAACACTCCTTGTTGAGTATATATAACGTTTGCAGTAAAACACACATTTAAAACAAACTAACAAGGAGGTTGAAAAAACGATTACTTAGACATTTTCATTGCATGCAACTTCATTTGACATCACTCATCTAGCTAATAACAGAGATGAACAATAACAATGAAATTTTCAAGCAAAATTAATCCAGATACAACTCCAAGCCTTGAGTGAGTGCCCCGCAAGGCTCAGTGGGTAGTTGTAAACCACTTGCACCGACCAGCGATCCATGACTGGTTCAACAAAGGCCACGGTTTGTGCTATCCTGCCTGTGGGAAGCGCAAATAAAAGATCCCTTGCTGCCTGTCGTAAAACAGTAGCCTATGTGACGACAGCGGGTTTCCTCTGAAAAACAGTGTCTGAATGACCATATGTTTGATGTCCAAGAGCCGATGATAAGATAAAAAAAAACAATCAATGTACTCTAGGTGCCGTTGTTAAATAAAACAAACTTTTGTTCTTTCTTTTTTTTCATCAACCTTTGCCTCAACACAACAGGAGGACCTGGTTTTCTTTTAAGTTTATTCAACCATGGTTTTCTTTTAAGTTTATTCAACCATGGCAAATTTAGACGTCATAACAGATATTTGCTAAACTTTCCTTGTTGAGTATATATACGTTTGCAGTAAAACACACAATTATAAAACGAACTAACAAGGATGTTGAAAAAACTATTACTTAGACATTTCATTGCATGCAACTTCATTTTGCATCAGTCATCTTGCTGATAACAGAGATGTATGTTTTTTAGCTGTGTCTTCAGCTGTTATCAATCCACTAATAGATATCTTCCATCTCTTGATTCCACACGTGAACTAAAAAAAAAGGTAGAAAACATCAGTCAACAATAACAATGAAATTTTCAAGCAAAATTAATCCAGATACCGACTCCAAACCCTGAGTGAATGCCCCGCAAGGCTCAGTGGGTAGTTGTAAACCACTTGCACCGACCAGCGATCCATGACTGGTTCAACAAAGGCCATGGTTTGTGCTATCCTGCCTGTGGGAAGCGCAAATAAAATGTCCCTTGCTGCCTGTCGTAAAATAGTAGCCTATGTGGCGACAGCGGGTTTCCTCTGAAAAACAGTGTCTGAATGACCATATGTTTGACGTCCAAGAGCCGATGATAAGATAAAAAAAACAATCAATGTGCTCTAGGTGCCGTTGTTAAATAAAACAAACTTTTGTTCTTTCTTTTTTTTCATCAACCTTTGCCTCAACACAACAGGAGGACCTGGTTTTCTTTTAAGTTTATTCAACCATGGCAAATTTAGACGTCATAACAGATATTTGCTAAACTTTCCTTGTTGAGTATATATACGTTTGCAGTAAAACACACAATTATAAAACGAACTAACAAGGATGTTGAAAAAACGATTACTTAGACATTTCATTGCATGCAACTTCATTTGACATCAGTCATCTTGCTAATAACAGAGATGTATGTCTTTTAGCTGTGTCTTCAGCAGTTATCAATCCACTGATAGATATCTTTCAATTATAATTCAATTCTTCACCAAAACAATTATAAACCAAACTATCCAAAATCAAGAAGGGAGGTAACTTACCATTAAAATGCTTCACTTGTGACAGCTACACCTCCAACTGTCACCAGCCCGATGATAAATATATTCCGTCTCTTGATTCCACACGTCAACTAAAAAAAAAAGGTAGAACACATCAGTCAACAATAACAATGAAATTTTCAAGCAAAATTAATCCAGATACCGACTCCAAACCCTGAGTGAGTTCCCCGCAAGGATCAGTGGGTAGTTGTAAACCACTTACACCGACCAGCGATCCATGACTGGTTCAACAAAGGCCATGGTTTGTGCTATCCTGCCTGTGGGAAGCGCAAATAAAATATCCCATGCAGCCTGTCGTAAAACAGTAGCCTATGTGGCGACAGCGGGTTTCCTCTGAAAAACAGTGTCTGAATGACCATATGTTTGACGTCCAAGAGCCGATGATAAGATAAAAAAAACAATCAATGTGCTCTAGGTGCCGTTGTTAAATAAAACAAACTTTTGTTCTTTCTTTTTTTTCATCAACCTTTGCCTCAACACAACAGGAGGACCTGGTTTTCTTTTAAGTTTATTCAACCATGGCAAATTTAGACGTCATAACACATATTTGCTAAACTTTCCTTGTTGGGTATATATACGTTTGCAGTAAAACACACAATTATAAAACGAACTAACAAGGATGTTGAAAAAACGATTACTTAGACATTTCATTGCATGCAACTTCATTTGACATCAGTCATCTTGCTAATAACAGAGATGTATGTCTTTTAGCTGTGTCTTCAGCTGTTATCAATCCACTGATAGATATCTTTCAATTATAATTCAATTCTTCACCAAAACAATTATAAACCAAACTATCCAAAATCAAGAAGGGAGGTAACTTACCATTAAAATGCTTCACTTGTGACAGCTACACCTTCAACTGTCACCAGCCCGATGATAAATATCTTCCATCTCTTGATTCCACACGTCAGCTAAAAAAAAAAGGTAGAAAACATCAGTCAACAATAACAATGAAATTTTCAAGCAAAACACACAATTATAAAACAAACTATCAAACAATAACAATGAAATTTTCAAGCAAAACACACAATTATAAAACAAACTATCAAACAATAACAATAAAATTTTCAAGCAAAACACACAATTATAAAACAAACTATCAAGAATACTGTAAAAGGACGGACGGATGGACGGACGGACGGACGGAGGGAGGGAGGGAGGGAGGGAGGGAGTGAGGGAGGGACGGACAAGTATTTATCTTTTCCGGCGGAACAATTCGAACTGAATGTATGAGGAAAAAATGGCTGTCAAAGTGATAAACTTTATTCAATTTCACTTAGCTTCATCTGTCGCAAGGATGTTGATACAATCTTCCAACTCTCGTAACCATGCCTTCAGTTGTCACAAGCCCGATGATAAGTATCTTCCATCTCTTGGTTCCACACGTCAACTAAAAGACAACAATTTTGTAGAAAACATTCCTCAACAATAATAATATACTCAACATCGAAAGTTTAGCTAATGTTAAAAGAAATGGCATACCATTTATAAATGAACCTATTTTTATGAATTAGTATTCACATCTGAGATGTTTACCATTTACAACCAACATAAACTCATCAACCTTTGCGGCTGGTAGGTACTGGGTTCGCATGCCAGTCGAGGTATGGGATTTTTAATCCAGATACCGACTCCAAACCCTGAGTGAGTGCCCCGCAAGGCTCAGTGGGTAGTTGTAAACCACTTGCACCGACCAGCGATCCATGACTGGTTCAACAAAGGCCATGGTTTGTGCTATCCTGCCTGTGGGAAGCACAAATAAAATATGCCTTGCTGACTGTCGTAAAATAGTAGCCTATGTGGCGACAGCGGGTTTCCTCTGAAAAACAGTGTCAGAATGACCATATGTTTGACGTCCAAGAGCCGATGATAAGATAAAAGAACAATCAATGTGCTCTAGGTGGTGTTGTTAAATAAAACAAACTTTTGTTCTATCTTTTTTTCATCAACCTTTGTCTAAACAAAACAGGAGGACCTGGTTTTCTTTTAAGTTTATTCAACCATGGCAAATTTAGACGTCATAACAGATATTTGCTAAACTTTCCTTGTTGAGTATATATACGTTTGCAGTAAAACACACAATTATAAAACGAAATAACAAGGATGTTGAAAAAACGATTACTTAGACATTTCATTGCATGCAACTTCATTTGACATCAGTCATCTTGCTGATAACAGAGATGTATGTCTTTTAGCTGTGTCTTCAGCTGTTATCAATCCACTGATAGATATCTTTCAATTATAATTCAATTCTTCACCAAAACAATTGTAAACCAAACTATCCAAAATCAAGAAGGGAGGTAACTTACCATTAAAATGCTTCACTTCTGACAGCTACACCTTCAACTGTCACCAGCCCGATGGTAAATATCTTCCATCTCTTGATTCCACACGTCAAGTAAAAAAAAGGTAGAAAACATCAGTCAACAATAACAATGAAATTTTCAAGCAAATCACACAATTATAAAACAAACTATTAAACAATAACAATGAAATTTTCAAGCAAAACACACAATTATAAAACAAACTATCAAACAATAACAATGAAATTTTCAAGAAAAACACACAATTATAAAACAAACTATCAAGAATACTGTAAAACGACGGGCGGACGGACGGACGGAGGGAGGGAGGGACAAGTATTTATCTTTTCCGGCGGAACAATTCGAACCGAATGCATGAGGAAAAAATGGTGTCAAAGTGACACACTTTATTCAATTTCACTTAGCTTCATCTGTCGCAAGGATGTTGATGAAATCTTCCAACTCTTGATTCCACATGTCAACTAAAAGACAACAATTTTGAAGAAAACATTCCTCAACAATAATAATATACTCAACATCGAAAGTTTAGCTAATGTTAAAATAAATAGCATACCATTTATAAATGAACCTATTTTTATGAATTAGTATTCACATCTGAGATGTTTACCATTTACAAACAACATAAACGCATCAACCTTAGCGGCTGGTAGGTACTTGGTTCGGATGCCAGTCGAGGCATGGGATTTTTAATGCAGATACCGACTCCAAACCATGAGTGAGTGCCCCGCAAGGCTCAGTGGGTAGGTGTAAACCACTTGCACCGACCAGCGATCCATGACTGGTTCAACAAAGGCCATGCTTTGTGCTATCCTGCCTGTGGGAAGCGCAAATAAAATATCCCTTGCTGCCTGTCGTGAAATAGTAGCCTATGTGGCGACAGCGGGTTTCCTCTGAAAAACAGTGTCAGAATGACCATATGTTTGACGTCCAAGAGCCGATGATAAGGTAAAAGAACAATCAATGTGCTGTAGGTGGCGTTGTTAAATAAAACAAACTTTTGTTCTATCTTTTTTTTATCAACCTTTGCCTCAACACAACAGGACGACCTGGTTTTCTTTTAAGTTTATTCAACCATGTCAAATTTAGACGTCATAACAGATATTTGCTAAACTTTCCTTGTTGAGTATATATACGTTTGCAGTAAAACACACAATTATAAAACGAACTAACAAGGATGTTGAAAAAACGATTACTTAGACATTTCATTGCATGCAACTTCATTTGACATCAGTTATCTTGCTAATATCAGAGATGTATGTCTTTTAGCTGTGTCTTCAGCTGTTATCAATCCACTGATAGATATCTTTCAATTATAATTCAATTCTTCCCCAAAACAAGTATAAACCAAACTATCCAAAATCAAGAAGGGAGGTAACTTACCATTAAAATGCTTCACTTGTGACAGCTACACCTTCAACTGTCACCAGCCCGATGATAAATATCGTCCATCTCTTGATTCCACACGTCAACTAAAAAAAAGAGGTAGAAAACATCAGTCAACAATAACAATGAAATTTTGAAGCAAAATTAATCCAGATACCGACTCCAAACCTTGAGTGAGTGCCCCGCAAGGCTCAGTGGGTAGTTGTAAACCACTTGCACCGACCAGCGATCCATGACTGGTTCAACAAAGGCCATGGTTTGTGCTATCCTGCCTGTGGGAAGCGCAAATAAAAGATGCCTTGCTGCCTGTCATAAAACAGTAGCCTATGTGGCCACAGTGGGTTTCCTCTGAAAAACAGTGTCAGAATGACCATATGTTTGACGTCCAAGAGCCGATGATAAGATAAAAGAACAATCAATGTGCTCTAGGTGGCGTTGTTAAATAAAACAAACTTTTGTTCTATCTTTTTTTCATCAACCTTTGCCTCAACACAACAGGAGGACCTGGTTTTCTTTTAAGTTTATTCAACCATGGTTTTCTTTTAAGTTTATTCAACCATGGCAAATTTAGACGTCATAACAGATATTTGCTAAACGTTCCTTGTTGAGTATATATACGTTTGCAGTAAAACACACAATTATAAAACGAACTAACAAGGATGTTGAAAAAACGATTACTTAGACATTTCATTGCATGCAACTTCATTTGACATCAGTCATCTAGCTAATAACAGAGATGTATGTCTTTTAGCTGTGTCTTCAGCTGTTATCAATCCACTGATAGATATCTTCCATCTCTTGATTCCACACGTCAACTAAAAAAAAAAGGTAGAAAACATCAGTCAACAATAACAATGAAATTTTCAAGCAAAATTAATCCAGATACCGACTCCAAACCCTGAGTGAGTGCCCCGCAAGGCTCAGTGGGTAGTTGTAAACCTCTTGCACCGACCAGCAATCCATGACTGGTTCAACAAAGGCCATGATTGGTGCTATCCTGCCTGTGGGAAGCGCAAATAAAATGTCCCTTGCTGACTGTCGTAAAATAGTAGCCTATGTGGCGACAGCGGGTTTCCTCTGAAAAACAGTGTCAGAATGACCATATGTTTGACGTCCAAGAGCCGATGATAAGATAAAAGAACAATCAATGTGCTCTAGGTGGCGTTGTTAAATAAAAGAAACTTTTGTTCTATCTTTTTTTCATCAACCTTTGCCTCAACACAACAGGAGGACCTGGTTTTCTTTTAAGTTTATTCAACCATGGCAAATTTAGACGTCATAACAGATATTTGCTAAACTTTCCTTGTTGAGTATATATACGTTTGCAGTAAAACACACAATTATAAAACTAACTAACAAGGATGTTGAAAAAACGATTACTTAGACATTTCATTGCATGCAACTTCATTTGACATCAGTCATCTAGCTAATAACAGAGATGTATGTCTTTTAGCTGTGTCTTCAGCTGTTATCAATCCACTGATAGATATCTTCCATCTCTTGATTCCACACGTCAACTAAAAAAAAAAGGTAGAAAACATCAGTCAACAATAACAATGAAATTTTCAAGCAAAACACACAATTATAAAACAAACTATTAAACAATAACAATGAAATTTTCAAGCAAAACACACAATTATAAAACAAACTATCAAACAATAACAATGAAATTTTCAAGAAAAACACACAATTATAAAACAAACTATCAAGAATACTGTAAAACGACGGGCGGACGGACGGACGGAGGGAGGGAGGGACAAGTATTTATCTTTTCCGGCGGAACAATTCGAACCGAATGCATGAGGAAAAAATGGTGTCAAAGTGACACACTTTATTCAATTTCACTTAGCTTCATCTGTCGCAAGGATGTTGATGAAATCTTCCAACTCTTGATTCCACATGTCAACTAAAAGACAACAATTTTGAAGAAAACATTCCTCAACAATAATAATATACTCAACATCGAAAGTTTAGCTAATGTTAAAATAAATAGCATACCATTTATAAATGAACCTATTTTTATGAATTAGTATTCACATCTGAGATGTTTACCATTTACAAACAACATAAACGCATCAACCTTAGCGGCTGGTAGGTACTGGGTTCGGATGCCAGTCGAGGCATGGGATTTTTAATGCAGATACCGACTCCAAACCATGAGTGAGTGCCCCGCAAGGCTCAGTGGGTAGGTGTAAACCACTTGCACCGACCAGCGATCCATGACTGGTTCAACAAAGGCCATGCTTTGTGCTATGCTGCCTGTGGGAAGCGCAAATAAAATATCCCTTGCTGCCTGTCGTAAAATAGTAGCCTATGTGGCGACAGCGGGTTTCCTCTGAAAAACAGTGTCAGAATGACCATATGTTTGACGTCCAATAGCCGATGATAAGGTAAAAGAACAATCAATGTGCTGTAGGTGGCGTTGTTAAATAAAACAAACTTTTGTTCTATCTTTTTTTTATCAACCTTTGCCTCAACACAACAGGACGACCTGGTTTTCTTTGAAGTTTATTCAACCATGGCAAATTTAGACGTCATAACAGATATTTGCTAAACTTTCCTTGTTGAGTATATATACGTTTGCAGTAAAACACACAATTATAAAACGAACTAACAAGGATGTTGAAAAAACGATTACTTAGACATTTCATTGCATGCAACTTCATTTGACATCAGTTATCTTGCTAATATCAGAGATGTATGTCTTTTAGCTGTGTCTTCAGCTGTTATCAATCCACTGATAGATATCTTTCAATTATAATTCAATTCTTCCCCAAAACAAGTATAAACCAAAATATCCAAAATCAAGAAGGGAGGTAACTTACCATTAAAATGCTTCACTTGTGACAGCTACACCTTCAACTGTCACCAGCCCGATGATAAATATCGTCCATCTCTTGATTCCACACGTCAACTAAAAAAAAGAGGTAGAAAACATCAGTCAACAATAACAATGAAATTTTGAAGCAAAATTAATCCAGATACCGACTCCAAACCTTGAGTGAGTGCCCCGCAAGGCTCAGTGGGTAGTTGTAAACCACTTGCACCGACCAGCGATCCATGACTGGTTCAACAAAGGCCATGGTTTGTGCTATCCTGCCTGTGGGAAGCGCAAATAAAAGATGCCTTGCTGCCTGTCATAAAACAGTAGCCTATGTGGCCACAGTGGGTTTCCTCTGAAAAACAGTGTCAGAATGACCATATGTTTGACGTCCAAGAGCCGATGATAAGATAAAAGAACAATCAATGTGCTCTAGGTGGCGTTGTTAAATAAAACAAACTTTTGTTCTATCTTTTTTTCATCAACCTTTGCCTCAACACAACAGGAGGACCTGGTTTTCTTTTAAGTTTATTCAACCATGGTTTTCTTTTAAGTTTATTCAACCATGGCAAATTTAGACGTCATAACAGATATTTGCTAAACTTTCCTTGTTGAGTATATATACGTTTGCAGTAAAACACACAATTATAAAACTAACTAACAAGGATGTTGAAAAAACGATTACTTAGACATTTCATTGCATGCAACTTCATTTGACATCAGTCATCTAGCTAATAACAGAGATGTATGTCTTTTAGCTGTGTCTTCAGCTGTTATCAATCCACTGATAGATATCTTCCATCTCTTGATTCCACACGTCAACTAAAAAAAAAAGGTAGAAAACATCAGTCAACAATAACAATGAAATTTTCAAGCAAAACACACAATTATAAAACAAACTATTAAACAATAACAATGAAATTTTCAAGCAAAACACACAATTATAAAACAAACTATCAAACAATAACAATGAAATTTTCAAGAAAAACACACAATTATAAAACAAACTATCAAGAATACTGTAAAACGACGGGCGGACGGACGGACGGAGGGAGGGAGGGACAAGTATTTATCTTTTCCGGCGGAACAATTCGAACCGAATGCATGAGGAAAAAATGGTGTCAAAGTGACACACTTTATTCAATTTCACTTAGCTTCATCTGTCGCAAGGATGTTGATGAAATCTTCCAACTCTTGATTCCACATGTCAACTAAAAGACAACAATTTTGAAGAAAACATTCCTCAACAATAATAATATACTCAACATCGAAAGTTTAGCTAATGTTAAAATAAATAGCATACCATTTATAAATGAACCTATTTTTATGAATTAGTATTCACATCTGAGATGTTTACCATTTACAAACAACATAAACGCATCAACCTTAGCGGCTGGTAGGTACTGGGTTCGGATGCCAGTCGAGGCATGGGATTTTTAATGCAGATACCGACTCCAAACCATGAGTGAGTGCCCCGCAAGGCTCAGTGGGTAGGTGTAAACCACTTGCACCGACCAGCGATCCATGACTGGTTCAACAAAGGCCATGCTTTGTGCTATGCTGCCTGTGGGAAGCGCAAATAAAATATCCCTTGCTGCCTGTCGTAAAATAGTAGCCTATGTGGCGACAGCGGGTTTCCTCTGAAAAACAGTGTCAGAATGACCATATGTTTGACGTCCAATAGCCGATGATAAGGTAAAAGAACAATCAATGTGCTGTAGGTGGCGTTGTTAAATAAAACAAACTTTTGTTCTATCTTTTTTTTATCAACCTTTGCCTCAACACAACAGGACGACCTGGTTTTCTTTGAAGTTTATTCAACCATGGCAAATTTAGACGTCATAACAGATATTTGCTAAACTTTCCTTGTTGAGTATATATACGTTTGCAGTAAAACACACAATTATAAAACGAACTAACAAGGATGTTGAAAAAACGATTACTTAGACATTTCATTGCATGCAACTTCATTTGACATCAGTTATCTTGCTAATATCAGAGATGTATGTCTTTTAGCTGTGTCTTCAGCTGTTATCAATCCACTGATAGATATCTTTCAATTATAATTCAATTCTTCCCCAAAACAAGTATAAACCAAACTATCCAAAATCAAGAAGGGAGGTAACTTACCATTAAAATGCTTCACTTGTGACAGCTACACCTTCAACTGTCACCAGCCCGATGATAAATATCGTCCATCTCTTGATTCCACACGTCAACTAAAAAAAAGAGGTAGAAAACATCAGTCAACAATAACAATGAAATTTTGAAGCAAAATTAATCCAGATACCGACTCCAAACCTTGAGTGAGTGCCCCGCAAGGCTCAGTGGGTAGTTGTAAACCACTTGCACCGACCAGCGATCCATGACTGGTTCAACAAAGGCCATGGTTTGTGCTATCCTGCCTGTGGGAAGCGCAAATAAAAGATGCCTTGCTGCCTGTCATAAAACAGTAGCCTATGTGGCCACAGTGGGTTTCCTCTGAAAAACAGTGTCAGAATGACCATATGTTTGACGTCCAAGAGCCGATGATAAGATAAAAGAACAATCAATGTGCTCTAGGTGGCGTTGTTAAATAAAACAAACTTTTGTTCTATCTTTTTTCATCAACCTTTGCCTCAACACAACAGGAGGACCTGGTTTTCTTTTAAGTTTATTCAACCATGGTTTTCTTTTAAGTTTATTCAACCATGGCAAATTTAGACGTCATAACAGATATTTGCTAAACTTTCCTTGTTGAGTATATATACGTTTGCAGTAAAACACACAATTATAAAACGAACTAACAAGGATGTTGAAAAAACGATTACTTAGACATTTCATTGCATGCAACTTCATTTGACATCAGTCATCTAGCTAATAACAGAGATGTATGTCTTTTAGCTGTGTCTTCAGCTGTTATCAATCCACTGATAGATATCTTCCATCTCTTGATTCCACACGTCAACTAAAAAAAAAAGGTAGAAAACATCAGTCAACAATAACAATGAAATTTTCAAGCAAAATTAATCCAGATACCGACTCCAAACCCTGAGTGAGTGCCCCGCAAGGCTCAGTGGGTAGTTGTAAACCACTTGCACCGACCAGCGATCCATGACTGGTTCAACAAAGGCCATGGTTTGTGTGCTATCCTGCCTGTGGGAAGCGCAAATAAAATGTCCCTTGCTGACTGTCGTAAAATAGTAGCCTATGTGGCGACAGCGGGTTTCCTCTGAAAAACAGTGTCAGAATGACCATATGTTTGACGTCCAAGAGCCGATGATAAGACAACAAAGTTAAATAAAACAAATTCCTCAACACCTGGTTTTCTTTGAAATTAACAATCAATGTGCTCTAGGTGGCGTTGTTAAATAAAAATTTATAAATGAAATTTTTTGAATTCTATCTTTTTTCATCAATGTCCTTTGCCTCATCACAACAGGAGGACCTGGTTTGAAATTTTTAATGCAGATTTAGTTCAACCATGTTGCAAATTTAGACGTCCATGACAGGTTCAACTAAACTTTGTGCTATCCTGCCTGTGGGAAGCGCAAATAAAATATACCTTGCTGCAGTAAAAAGTAGCCATGTGGCACAATTATGAAAAACGTCAACTGAACAAGTTTGATGTTGAAAAAACGATTACTAAAAGACAATTCATGTGCAGGTGCAACTTAAATTTGACATCAGTTCTATCTTTTTTTATCTTGCTCAATAACAGAGATGTATGTTTTTTAGCTGTGTCTTCAGCTGTTATTAACGTCATAACAGATATTTTCAACACTCCTTGTTAATTATAATTCTGCAGTCCCCAAAACAAGTATAAACCAAACTATCCAAAATCAAGAAGGGAGGTAACTTAGACATTCATTGCAAACTTCTTCATCAGTCATTGTGACAGCTACACCTTCAACTGTTACCAGCCCGATGATAAATATCTTCCATCTCTTGATTCCACACGTCAACTAAAAAAAAAAGGTAGAAAACATCAGTCAACAATAACAATGAAATTTTCAAGCAAAATTAATCCAGATACCGACTCCAAACCCTGAGTGAGTGCCCCGCAAGGCTCAGTGGGTAGTTGTAAACCACTTGCACCGACCAGCGATCCATGACTGGTTCAACAAAGGCCATGGTTTGTGCTATCCTGCCTGTGGGAAGCGCAAATAAAATATCCCTTGCTGCCTGTCGTAAAATAGTAGCCTATGTGGCGACAGCGGGTTTCCTCTGAAAAACAGTGTCAGAATGACCATATGTTTGACGTCCAAGAGCCGATGATAAGATAAAAGAACAATCAATGTGCTCTAGGTGGCGTTGTTAAATAAAACAAACTTTTGTTCTATATTTTTTTCATCAACCTTTGCCTCAACACAACAGGACGACCTGGTTTTCTTTCAAGTTTATTCAACCATGGCAAATTTAGACGTCATAACAGATATTTGCTAAACGTTCCTTGTTGAGTATATATACGTTTGCAGTAAAACACACAATTATAAAACGAACTAACAAGGATGTTGAAAAAACGATTACTTAGACATTTCATTGCATGCAACTTCATTTGACATCAGTCATCTAGCTAATAACAGAGATGTATGTCTTTTAGCTGTGTCTTCAGCTGTTATCAATCCACTGATAGATATCTTTCATCTAATTCAATTCTTCCCCAAAACAAGTATAAACCAAACTATCCAAAATCAAGAAGGGAGGTAACTTACCATTAAAATGCTTCACTTGTGACAGCTACACCTTCAACTGTCACCAGCCCGATGATAAATATCTTCCATCTCTTGATTCCACACGTCAACTAAAAAAAAAAGGTAGAAAACATCAGTCAACAATAACAATGAAATTTTCAAGCAAAACACACAATTATAAAACAAACTATCAAACAATAACAATGACATTTTCAAGAAAAACACTCAATTATAAAACAAACTATCAAGAATACTGTAAAACGACGGGCGGGCGGACGGACGGACGGACGGAGGGAGGGAGGGAGGGAGGGAGGGAGGGAGGGACGGACAAGTATTTATCTTTTCCGGCGGAACAATTCGAACTGAATGCATGAGGAAAAAATGGCTGTGAAAGTGACAAACTTTATTCAATTTAACTTAGCTTCATCTGTCGCAAGGATGTTGATGAAATCTTCCAACTCTCGTAATCATGCCTTCAGCTGTCACCAGCCCGATGATAAGTATCTTCCATCTCTTGATTCCACACGTCAACTAAAAGACAACAATTTTGTAGAAAACATTCCTCAACAATAATAATATACTCAACATCGAAAGTTTAGCTAATGTTAAAAGAAATGGTATACCATTTATAAATGAACCTATTTTTATGAATTAGTATTCACATCTGAGATGTTTACCATTTACAACCAGCATAAACTCATCAACCTTTGCGGCTGGTAGGTACTGGGTTCGGATGCCAGTCGAGACATGGGATTTTTAATCCAGATACCGACCCCAAACCCTGAGTGAGTGCCCCGCAAGGCTCAGTGGGTAGGTGTAAACCACTTGCACCGACCAGCGATCCATGACTGGTTCAACAAAGGCCATGGTTTGTGCTATCCTGCCTGTGGGAAGCGCAAATAAAAGATGCCTTGCTGCCTGTCGTAAAACAGTAGCCTATGTGGCCACAGTGGGTTTCCTCTGAAAAACAGTGTCAGAATGACCATATGTTTGACGTCCAAGAGCCGATGATAAGATAAAAGAACAATCAATGTGCTCTAGGTGGCATTGTTAAATAAAACAAACTTTTGTTCTATCTTTTTTTCATCAACCTTTGCCTCAACACAACAGGAGGACCTGGTTTTCTTTTAAGTTTATTCAACCATGGCAAATTTAGACGTCATAACAGATATTTGCTAAACACTCCTTGTTGAGTATATATACGTTTGCAGTAAAACACACAATTATAAAACAAACTAACAAGGATGTTGAAAAAACGATTACTTAGACATTTCATTGCATGCAACTTCATTTGACATCACTCATCTAGCTAATAACAGAGATGTATGTCTTTTAGCTGTGTCTTCAGCTGTTATCAATCCACTGATAAATATCTTCCATCTCTTGATTCCACACGTCAACTAAAAAAAAAAGGTAGAAAACATCAGTCAACAATAACAATGAAATTTTCAAGCAAAATTAATCCAGATACCGACTCCAAACCCTGAGTGAGTGCCCCGCAAGGCTCAGTGGGTAGTTGTAAACCACTTGCACCGACCAGCGATCCATGACTGGTTCAACAAAGGCCATGGTTTGTGCTATCCTGCCTGTGGGAAGCGCAAATAAAAGATCCCTTGCTGCCTGTCGTAAAATAGTAGCCTATGTGGCGACAGCGGGTTTCCTCTGAAAAACAGTGTCAGAATGACCATATGTTTGACGTGCAAGAGCCGATGATAAGATAAAAGAACAATCAATGTGCTCTAGGTGGCGTTGTTAAATAAAAGAATCTTTTGTTCTATCTTTTTTCATCAACCTTTGCCTCATCACAACAGGAGGACCTGGTTTTCTTTTAAGTTTATTCAACCATGGCAAATTTAGACGTCATAACAGATATTTGCTAAACTTTCCTTGTTGAGTATATATACGTTTGCAGTAAAACACACAATTATAAAACGAACTAACAAGGATGTTGAAAAAACGATTACTTAGACATTTCATTGCATGCAACTTCATTTGACATCAGTTATCTTGCTAATAACAGAGATGTATGTCTTTTAGCTGTGTCTTCAGCTGTTATCAATACACTGATAGATATCTTTCAATTATAAGTCAATTCTTCCCCAAAACAAGTATAAACCAAACTATCCAAAATCAAGAAGGGAGGTAACTTACCATTAAAATGCTTCACTTGTGACAGCTACACCTTCAACTGTCACCAGCCCGATGATAAATATCTTCCATCTCTTGATTCCACACGTCAACTAAAAAAAAAAGGTAGAAAACATCAGTCAACAATAACAATGTAATTTTCAAGCAAAATTAATCCAGATACCGACTCCAAACCCTGAGTGAGTGCCCCGCAAGGCTCAGTGGGTAGTTGTAAACCACTTGCACCGACCAGCGATCCATGACTAGTTCAACAAAGGCCATGCTTTGTGCTATCCTGCCTGTGGGAAGCGCAAATAAAATATCCCTTGCTGCCTGTCGTAAAATAGTAGCCTATGTGGCGACAGCGGGTTTGCTCTGAAAAACAGTGTCAGAATGACCATATGTTTGACGTCCAAGAGCCGATGATAAGATAAAAGAACAATCAATGTGCTCTAGGTGGCGTTGTTAAATAAAACAAACTTTTGTTCTATATTTTTTTCATCAACCTTTGCCTCAACACAACAGGACGACCTGGTTTTCTTTCAAGTTTATTCAACCATGGCAAATTTAGACGTCATAACAGATATTTGCTAAACGTTCCTTGTTGAGTATATATACGTTTGCAGTAAAACACACAATTATAAAACGAACTAACAAGGATGTTGAAAAAACGATTACTTAGACATTTCATTGCATGCAACTTCATTTGACATCAGTCATCTTGCTATTAACAGAGATGTATGTCTTTTATCTGTGTCTTCAGCTGTTATCAATCCACTGATAGATATCTTCCATCTCTTGATTCCACACGTCAACTAAAAAAAAAAAGGTAGAAAACATCAGTCAACAATAACAATGAAATTTTCAAGCAAAACACACAATTATAAAACAAACTATCAAACAATAACAATGATATTTTCAAGAAAAACACTCAATTATAAAACAAACTATCAAGAATACTGTAAAACGACGGGCGGGCGGACGGACGGACGGACGGACGGAGGGAGGGAGGGAGGGAGGGAGGGACGGACAAGTATTTATCTTTTCCGGCGGAACAATTCGAACTGAATGCATGAGGAAAAAATGGCTGTGAAAGTGACAAACTTTATTCAATTTAACTTAGCTTCATCTGTCGCAAGGATGTTGATGAAATCTTCCAACTCTCGTAATCATGCCTTCAGCTGTCACCAGCCCGATGATAAGTATCTTCCATCTCTTGATTCCACACGTCAACTAAAAGACAACAATTTTGTAGAAAACATTCCTCAACAATAATAATATACTCAACATCGAAAGTTTAGCTAATGTTAAAAGAAATGGTATACCATTTATAAATGAACCTATTTTTATGAATTAGTATTCACATCTGAGATGTTTACCATTTACAACCAGCATAAACTCATCAACCTTTGCGGCTGGTAGGTACTGGGTTCGGATGCCAGTCGAGACATGGGATTTTTAATCCAGATACCGACCCCAAACCCTGAGTGAGTGCCCCGCAAGGCTCAGTGGGTAGGTGTAAACCACTTGCACCGACCAGCGATCCATGACTGGTTCAACAAAGGCCATGGTTTGTGCTATCCTGCCTGTGGGAAGCGCAAATAAAAGATGCCTTGCTGCCTGTCGTAAAACAGTAGCCTATGTGGCCACAGTGGGTTTCCTCTGAAAAAACAGTGTCAGAATGACCATATGTTTGACGTCCAAGAGCCGATGATAAGATAAAAGAACAATCAATGTGCTCTAGGTGGCATTGTTAAATAAAACAAACTTTTGTTCTATCTTTTTTTCATCAACCTTTGCCTCAACACAACAGGAGGACCTGGTTTTCTTTTAAGTTTATTCAACCATGGCAAATTTAGACGTCATAACAGATATTTGCTAAACACTCCTTGTTGAGTATATATACGTTTTGCAGTAAAACACACACAATTATAAAACAAACTAACAAGGATGTTGAAAAAACGATTACTTAGACATTTCATTGCATGCAACTTCATTTGACATCACTCATCTAGCTAATAACAGAGATGTATGTCTTTTAGCTGTGTCTTCAGCTGTTATCAATCCACTGATAAATATCTTCCATCTCTTGATTCCACACGTCAACTAAAAAAAAAAGGTAGAAAACATCAGTCAACAATAACAATGAAATTTTCAAGCAAAATTAATCCAGATACCGACTCCAAACCCTGAGTGAGTGCCCCACAAGGCTCAGTGGGTAGTTGTCAACCACTTGCACCGACCAGCGATCCATGACTGGTTCAACAAAGGCCATGGTTTGTGCTATCCTGCCTGTGGGAAGCGCAAATAAAAGATGCCTTGCTGCCTGTCGTAAAACAGTAGCCTATGTGACGACAGCGGGTTTCCTCTGAAAAACAGTGTCTGAATGACCATATGTTTGATGTCCAAGAGCCGATGATAAGATAAAAAAAAACAATCAATGTACTCTAGGTGCCGTTGTTAAATAAAACAAACTTTTGTTCTTTCCTTTTTTTCATCAACCTTTGCCTCAACAAAACAGGAGGACCTGGTTTTTC
>NW_024534713.1:0-44523 GCF_016097555.1 Gigantopelta aegis
TTTTAAGAATCACTGGTTAAAGTCACCAAACTGTAGCATTCTATAGGAAATTATCATTCTATTTTAACGAGTTCTAAGTGCATTAAAAAAAAAAAAAAAAAAAAAAAAAAAAAAAAAAAAAACAAACAACTTGCTATTCGTTGCATTTTATAGGGTTGTGACTACGGGCGGCTGGGTAGACTGGTAGCGTGGGAGTGCAAGATACAAGGAAGAGTAGAGATTTGTGTAAATAATACATGGGTACTGTGTGTTGTGACTTATTTGATATCACAGATGCTACGAGTTGGTATGTCGTCAACTAGGATATCCATCAGGTATTGGATCATGCAATATCATATTTACAAGTAAATGTTCTTAATATTTGTATATTCATTCATTGCAGCTACTACATATTATAGTAGTGCTCATTTTGGAGCTGGTCTGGTCTAATATGGTTAACAATCTTAAATGTTCTGGTACAGAATTCTCATTATTACAATGTTCTGTTCATATTGGAATTGGAGTACCAATTGTGGACACAGTGAAGATGCCAGTGTTAAATGTTCTGGAACAAAAACAGGTTCATTTTCATATATTATTCTATTCTATGTTTACAATTTTAAAAAGGAAATTGTGTTAATGGTGATATTCGACTTGTTGGTGGTCATAATATCTCATCTGGTCGTGTGGTAAGTATGTGCTAATAACACATGGGGTACAATATGTGATGATTACTGGGACATAATGATGCTAAAGTTTGTATGTCGAATGCTAAACTTTCATGATAATGGTAAATACTTGAAGCTAGCATAATTGTTTACACTTTCATATAGGTTTTGCTGCTGGTGTTACTCACTTTGGTAGTGGTTCTGGCTCCATAGTACTAGATAATCTTCATTGTACTGGTAATGAAATATCCATCTTCTCTTGTCCACACAATGGTATTGGATACATAATTGTCGCCATCATAAAGATGCTAGTGTTGTGTGTGGCAGGTGTGTAAGTTATGTCAATGGTTAATGGTTTGACTGATATAAACAACTGACAAAGTCAAGATTATTTAGAATGTTTCTTAATGAGTTTACAAACTTACACTCTAGCAATATCTGGCTACCATAATTTGAACAGTTGTTATTTGTGTGTAACCCTATAGCTTGGATTACTTAATGTCAACGAAGACAGTAAACCTATAAATTATATGTTTACTGTCTTCGTTTTGACATACATTATAACTATAGAGTAGCATTATATGATATAATGCTACTTCTATAGTCAATAAGTATATGACTATATACTAGAAGTTGCATATGCTTGTTAAGGTATTAATTCTTCTTTAATTATTGAAGCTACACTACAAAGACTAGTTTTGGCTTCCCATAATAATTGGTTTTACTTTTGGAAAACCCATACACTAATTTTGTTCTTTTAATTGGTTTTACTATCTGACTACTCAATACTTTGGCTTTTTAATTTATTTTGTCTAGCCAATTATATTATGTGTGATTATTCTAAAAGTGAGTTGCTCATAACAAAACTCTTCACTAATGAAGCATATTTTGTCATTTTTAAATTTAAGTAACATCACATTTGATATAATGAATCCATTACTCTAAGGTTGATACTTTGAACCTTTTAAATCTTTCATGTATGCATTCCAGTTAACTTCAGATCTATAACATAGGTTTGTACTACTGGTTTGTTTAGACTGTAGATGGGAATGCCGACTGTCAAGGAAGAGTAGAGATATGTGTTAATAACATATGGGTTACTGTGTGTGGATGATTTATTTGATATTAATGATGCTCGAGTTGTATGTCGTCAACTGGGATTTTCATTAGGTATGTAATTATTAATGATGCATTAAGAAATCTTGAGCAATTTTATGTGCAGGTGCTGCATCTTATGGTAGTGCTAACTATAGAGCTGGTCGGGTCCAATATGGTTGGATAATCTAGGATGTTCTGGTTCAAGAATTCTCATTCTTCAATGTTCTCATGCTGGAAAAGAGTACACAATTGTGGACATTTTGAAGATGTGCTGTGAAATGCTTAATCAAAACAGGTTCATTTAACCCAGTACCACTGAATTGCTTCTAAATGTTTTGTAAAGGAAATTGTGTTAATGTGATATTCGTCTTGTTGGTGGTCATAATATCTTCATCTGGTCGGTGTGGAAGTGTGTGTTAATAATACTTGGGGTACAAATGTGATGATTACTGGGATAATAATGATGCTAAAGTTGTTTGTCGAATGCTAAACTTTCATAAGCCTAACAATGGTAGAATAAGTCAAGAACAATTGTTATTATTATCACTGCTTTTCACTTAGGTGTTGCGGTTCGTGCTGCTTACTTTGGTAGAGGTTCTGGTCCCATAGTACTAGATAACCTTCACTGTATTGGTAATGAGTATCCCTTTTCTCTTGTACTCACACGGTATTGGGACACATAATTGTGTCATCATAAGATGCTGGTGTTGTGTGTGTAAGTGGTAAGTGACTCAGAACAAATATAGTTTTGTGCCAAAATTTTTTGACACCTTTAATTGGTCATGATATATTAATTGTTTTTGTACAATATTTATGAATGTGTATCATGAAATTGGGTTTTGCAGAACTCTAAAATCATTTTACTGAAATTATCATTAAGCACATGAATTTAGATGTTGTCATTTATATTGGATAGACTTTGCCAGTAAATAAGAAGCATCAATGATATATATTGAATAAAACAATACATATTTTCTCATATAGGTGTTGTAGTATGGCAGTATGCGACTGGTAGGTGGCAGCTACTTTGGTTAGAAGGACGTGTTGAAATATGTATTAATAATCAATGGGGAACAGTCTGTGATGATTATTGGGATAATCATGATGCTAAAAGTAGTTTGTTGTAAACTATATCCTTTCCTTAAATGAGTAAGAAATATATCCCATCAGAATAATTTAACTGTATTCATTAACAATTTTTTAACTACATATATTGTTGCTATGTACTGCACAATTCATTTGAATTTGTCAGTTACAATTTAGCCACTCATTGTATCATTGGTTCTACATTATACAAGAGAGCATACTATTGTGTGTTTGTACTATATAAGCATCCTCATAATGATAATACTATACATATGATGCTTTATAAAAAGCACTAATTATATATAATTTCTTCTGCAAGATCCTACTGTAGCTTCCTATGGTCAGGAACAGGTCCCATTCATTTGGATAATGTACATTGTAGTGGTAGTGAAAACTCCCTCCTTGATTGTAATCATAATGGTATTGGACAACATAACTGTGGGCATTCTGAAGATGCTGGAGTGAACTGTCAATGTATTGTTTTAAGAAATCATTTGGATGGTGGTGGGGTCTGGTTGTAGCCAAAAAATACAAGTTTAGTGTATTTTTAACTATATTTGTTGTTCTCCTTCTTTAATTTTGTCATTGCTGAATTTTAATCAATGAAAATTTGAATATACATCAACCTATTTATCTATCTATATATCTATATCACTTCTAAACCTCCAAAGAAAGATGACATCATAACAACACTGCAAAACAACTAGAGCAATTTTAGCAACAGAGTGAGTGTACAGAAACTGATAGACAAGGCCTAGCCTACTGCAGTCTACAGTCTTATCTTGATTAAGTATCTTGGGTGATTGTGTTCGTTACTGACACTATACTACCATTAATTGGAATAATTTAATGGACTTTTCATCCAGTAAGGAAGGAGTAGTTTATTAGCACCAATGTTTAATTTTGATTTGTTTGGTTCATTGGCCAATTCTACTATAGTGGGTTGAACCAGAGATTCGTGATCTACACTAGAATTATATATAAATTTATCATAATTCATAAACAATATCATGTTGCAAATTAACTTGACGTCTCCCTTTTGTATTTGCTATTATTTATGCTCATTTTTTGTTATTCTTTCTTTATTTTCTTTGTTTTTTCTCTCTAGTAGAGAGGAAAGGACCCAACACACTATTTTGTTGTTGTTGAGTGTACATGTTTATTCCTAAAATTTTGTTGTATTATTTGATTTGATACGTTTTTATTTGCAAGATTTACTATTTTCATGAGCCTTATGATAATTGGAATTAGTAACTCAAATGTAGAAACAATTTAAAAATCATGCAGAGGTTAACATTTAAATTAAAAATGTCTATAAGTTGGGGTGGCTCAGTAATTCACTTCTAAAATATATACCTCATGCAGTACTAAGCATAAGTAGTTTGAACTTGCTGCATGCAAGTATCATGTCTTTCTGCATGTTTTGAGTGTATCGTTTCTACTAGCCTGCTTTTACCCACATATGCTGTTGGTGAGTAATTATTTGAATATTTGCATAATAAAAACTCCCTGCCATTTTTAGTTGTACTACTGGTGTTGTAGTTAGACTTATTGGTGGAAGTAGTGTGAAACAAGGAAGAGTAGAGATATGTGTTAACAATTCATGGGGTACTGTGTGTGATGACTATTTTGGTATTAATGATGCTCGAGTCATATGTCGTCAAATGGGATATCCATCAGTCTATATGATTTTGCATTATCATTATAACAGCATGCTTTCTATTTTTCTATAGTTTGCTGCATATTACGCTATGCTTATTTTGGAGCTGGTCCATGGGTCCAATATGGTTGGATAATCTAGAATGTTCTGGTTCAGAATTCTCATTACTGCAATGTTCTCATATTGGGATTGGAGTACATAATTGTGTACTGGTGAAGATGTGAGTGTAAGCTGTTCTGGAATCAAAAGAGGTTACTATTATAACTTCTAATCACTTAATTTTTCTGTTTACTTATATAATACTTTAATAGGAAATTGTGTTAATGGTGATGTTCGTTTAGCTGACAGTCATGATAGTCTTTCTGGTCGTGTTGAAGTTTGTGCTAATAACTTTTGGGGTACATTATTGCATGATGATTACTGGGATAGCAATGATGCTAAGGTTGTATGTAGAATGCTACATCTTTCTGATAATGGTAGAATAACTCTATAATATTTGGCATCATTTAGTATCATTCTGTTAGGTGTTGTAGCTTACTTTGGTACTGGTTCTCACTACTTCAGTGTAATCATAGTGGAGTAGGAGTTCACAACTGTGGACATCTTGAAGATGTGACTGTGAGCTGTTTAATACAAACAGTTCATTTAAACCAATACCACTGAAATTATCTTCTAAATGTTTATAATAAAGGAAATTGTGTTAATGGTGATATTTGTCTTGTTGGTGGTCATAATACTCATCTGGTCGTGTGGAAATGTGTGTTAATAACACTTGGGGTACATATCTGATATTATGGGACAATAATGATGCAAAGTTGTTTGTCGAATGTTAAACTTTCATTATCCTGACAATAATGGTAGAATAACTTATGATCAATTGTTTTAGTGTCATTGTTTTTTCATTTAGGTGTTGCTGTTTATTATGATTACTTTGGTAGTGGTTCTGGTCCCATATTACTAGATAATCTTCACTGTACTGGTAATGAGTTTTCCATTTTCCTCTTGTCCTCGTAATGGTATTAGGAACATGATTGTGGTCATCATAAAGATGCTGGTGTTGTGTGTGCAGTAGAGGTAAATGGCTCAGAACAAAATCTAGTTTGTGCTTACTTTATGCCAAATATTTTTATACATTTAATTGGGTCATGATATATTTAACTGTTTTGTACAATATTTTATAAATGATGTATCACAAATTTCCCTTTTACAGAACTTTAAAATCACATGAATTTAGATGTTATCATTTTTATTAGATAGATGTATGCCAGAAATATGAAGTATCAAATATTCATATTGAATAATTCAATATCCATTTTTCTCATAGTTGTTTGTAACTTGGCAGTATGCGACTGGTAGGTGGCAGCTACTTTGGGTTAGAGACGTGTTTGAAATATGTTAATAATCAATGGGGACAGTCTGTAGTGATTATTGGGATAACAATGATGCTAAAGTAGTTTGTTTGTAAACTATATCCTTTCCTTCAAACGTGTAAGAAGTCAGAAATAATTTAACTATATTCATTAACAAATTTTTTAAACTACTATATATTGTCATTATGTAATGCACAATTCATTTAAATTTGTCATAGTTACAATTTAGTCACTCACTGTATCATTACTTGCTTACATTATACTAAGAGAACATACCATTGTGTGTTGTACTATATAAGCATCCTCATAATGATAATACTATACATATGATGCTTTATAAAAAGCACTAATTATATATAATTTCTTCTGCAGATCCTACTGTAGCTTCCTATGGTCCAGGAAAAGGTCCATTCATTTGGATAATGTACATTGTAGTGGTAGGAAAACTCCCTCCTTGATTGTAATCATAATGGTATTGGAAATCATAACTGTGGGCATCATCAAGATGCTGGAGTGGAATGTCAATGTATTGTTTGTAAAGAGGTCATTTGGATGGTGGAGTCCCGGTTGTAGCCAAAAAATAAACTTTTAGTGTATTTTTAAACTATATTTTGTGTTCTCTTTCTTTATTTTTGTCATTGTTGAATTTTAATCAATGAAAATTGAATATACATCAACCTATTTATCTATCTATATATCTATATCACTTCTAAACCTCCAAAGAAAGATACATCATAACAACAATGCAAAACAACTAGAGCAATTTTAGCAACAAAGTGAGGTGAGTGTACGGAAACTTACAGGACAAAGCAGGCCTAGGCCTACTGCAGTCTACAGTCTGTTCTGGGGATCATATCTTCTTAATTTTTTCATCTCAATTATTAAGTGTCTTAGGTGATTGTGTTTGTTTACTTGACACAATACTACTATTAATTGGAATAATTTTAATGAAATTTTCATTCTAGGAGTAATTTATTAGACAGTGATTCAAAAAGGTCGGTAATAAGGACTACAATAGATGCACAACTTCGTATAGACTGGTCATTAATCTCTGGGTTCAGCAAATGTAAGATGTTGCAGCTGATTGAGTGTTATTTGTAATATGTTTGTCAGAAAATGATTAATCATACCTACGCTCAAAGTTTTTTCCACTATAGTTGAGTTAAACCAGAGATGCATGATCTACACTAGGATTATATATAGTTTATCATAATTCATAACAATATCATGTTGAAAATTAACTTACGTAATATGCCTACCAGGCCCTACCTACGATATATAATCATAATAGTTCATGAGTGGCAGGCCACACCTATTTGAAATTTGTCACTCCCATCAAGCATTTTATATTATTTATTTGTAATGTCTTTAGCTGAAGAGTTGTTAGCTGATCTTGACGATATAGGAGAAGTCAATGATGATATTGAAGATGAAGATATCGTTGATGTCAATGAACAACTTCAAATGGGCATCAAAATGGATACTGATAGATCCATTCATTCACTAACTAAACTCAACAAGAGTGAAGTGGTAAGTGATCAAATTAAAGCAGTTTATAAATGAAAGAAATATAATTAATATCTTAGTTATAATGTGTTTGCCACTAGAGATAGTTGAGTAGAAAGGTGATATCAGCTTTATTAATGAGATTATTTTATTTTCTAAGTTAGACACCATTTGTCTTCTCACACTACACTATTGACTACATAACAGAAAGGTCTTGATAAGTAAGATATACTATGAATGAGGAAGCATTTGTTAGAATTAATATTGCTAAAGGCACTTATGAAAGCATTGTTTGAAAGTAGTTGGTTAGGCACAACTGGTCTGACATGAGGTAGAAATTATGTTGAAATCAGAACTCTTTATTAAAATCACTGTGTTTAGTCTGTATATTAGCTCAGAGATCAGTAAATTGTTAAAACCAATAGAAATCATTGAATCTTTAAAAAAAGTTTACCTCACATCAGATCCCTTTGTTAGGCATAAACATTATTAGAATGATGTGGTAAAGAATTTTTTAAAATGCTACTGTCCACTGTAATAAAAACCACAAACTTGCATTTGCCATCATTCTATAGCAAGATATAATCTGCTACCTAAAGTATAAAGTTTTAGCTTAACATACTTTTTTATGGGCGAGACTCAAAGAAGAAATCTCAGAAAGAAATCCCCCTGCAACCTCTCTATGGACCTCAATAGCAGCACCTAACTGTCTATAAAAAAATCCCCTTCATTATGAATACTCCATGTAGTGAAGTTTAATTGTAAATAATTTATTATATGGAAATTCTTAACACTATGATGAGACACAAATTGATTTGTAGAGATAAACTTGTCAGTTTGTATACTTTGTATGTTGTTTAAATTTACATCTTTAATTTGTTGTAGCTTAATGATATAATATCGAAAGTGGAACATTATTTGGAAGTTGGTCGTTCTGATGAAGGTGAGTACAAGTTTACAGTAAATCTACTTTTAAAAAGTCTTGGATACTTTCTAGTTATAAAAATAAAGTACTAAATTATTACTAGTACAACTGTCCTGAATATATAGGATGTTATTTGTAGGTAATATATATAGAGGTAAAGGATTCTATTGAAATTGTTGGAAACTGAACAATGGAATGAGAATGGGTCTAAGATTTGTTATATCATCATAACATCTAGCAAACTTAGAGTATTCTAAGGATCAATGGACACATCACATCAACATACATTATCTGTTTAGGCAAACAGTATGGCTATCTACAGCTCCTTTCAACCAATCACACATTGGTATCAAGTAAGTAGACTATCATTAACTACACTCTGTTCAGGTTGATTTTGACAGCAGTTTGTGACTAATAATAACAACATCAATCTAGCTTAGAAATGGCCTCATAACTTGACTGTTCTTTGCAAGTCTTCTAGGAGCTCTTCCTGTTTTCTGCTATTGTTTTTCTTTTTTTCTTTCTTAACTTGCTATTGAAGACATTTTCTACTGTTTCTGAACTTTGTAAAGTTAGGGATATAGTCTTGTGAATATTTGTTTAAATAGTTAACAATTGCATGTGATGTCACATCATAGTGGAATAACATTCACTTTATAAAGGATTTCTAGTTTGCTACTTTCCTCAATAGCTTGCAGTTTAGTTTTTATATTAAATTTACAGTTTCAAGACCTATTGAATTGTGCAACCCATTTTCCTCTAGTTTCTGCAGTGTCAGACTCATACTGAACAGAATATAAGTGTAATAAATAACAAATTACTTGGAGTTATTTATTTATTGTCATGTATTATTTTAATGTTTGCTTGGTGTTCTCTGTCTATAGGTGCGTTGTTTATTTCAGACGCCTCTCTTTGCTTCTGCTGGTCAGGAAATAACAGGACATGTTTATATGAAGCTAATGAAAGGTAGGCTCAGATAGTGTGACAATACAATGTAGGCACTACTTACAATAACTTAGTAAATGTAGGGCAGTGTAGTGTTGTTATGCTAACTACCTTTCTGCTAGCTTTTGCTTTATGTCTGTATTTCTATAAGTTGTATTTTCTCATCCTGCACTTCTCCTCTGTGTAAAGTTGCTTTTATTGTGTACTGAAGCTATTGCTACAAGTTGTTGCCTACTTTTGTACAAGATTTGTATGTTAGAAATGATAGTTTTGACAAATTAGGAGCCCAATTAAAGTAAAGATAGCACTGTTTTGATTACTAATGTACTATGTAATTAACTGTTTATACAATTATATAAGCAGTATCTTATTAGTAATTGAAGTAATGTTATGGTTACTGACTAAAATAACTGTAACCTGTATAAACCATATATATTGGTTAAATATTTAGCATTGACCTTGTTGGTTTATTGTCTCTCTACAGACAAAGTTATGATATTGATATGGAAATTAAAGTTACTGGTACATTCTCAAATGTCACGTTCGAGTTATGACTTGAAAAAATCCAAACTTCGTTACACTGGTATTCAACCACAACCTCCTGCAGGTGAGCTTATAATGGGTGGGTCATGTATACATTGTATCTCACCTTGTTTTTAGGTGTAATAACTATTGATATAATGTAATGTAGTAATACATGATACAAGTAGTTTATGGCAAAACAACAATGGTTGTTGAATGTAGTTATTTTAGCAGTCCTTTCAAGACTTGTCTGGTTACTCCACCTCCTCCTTTGTTGGCAGAACATTGGTTTGTATTCTTCATTACAACACCTCGACTCACCACAATTTACACAAGGGGTAATAGGTTTAGGTGGGCGTTCGGGATGCCTAGGACATCGCTGTTCCCCAGGTTGTCCCATACGTGAGGACCACGATAATCTAGTAGCCCTGGACACTAGAGAGGAGAGAGAGAGAGAGATATATCACATGGAAAATAGCTGTAGCCATGTTGTATAGCTAGAATTGATACATTATAATATACATAATAAAATTATATATAGTATTAAGAATAACTTACTGTGTTGATGAGTCTTAGTTAAAATATTGCAGTATTGTTTTTATAGAACTAAGAGATAGTCAGTCAATGATTTTCTGATGTTTAAGAAATAACTGTGGACTTGTAGTAGACGCCTTCTTTTATATTAGGTTACTAGTAGTGAGTCAGCAATACATGATGTAGTAGTCATTGTGACTTAGCATATTTACACATCTTGTTCAATACTTAGTTATTGTACTAAAGTTTAACACCAGAAATTTGGGGAATTCCATGGGATTTATGGCATATGAATTACTTTGAATTATGGCATATGAATATTGTACCAGGTGTATTTGTCATGAGAAAGCCATTGGGATTGGACCTTTAGTATTCCATTTTAAATTAAAGATTTGAACTTCTCTATATTCATAATACTGAAAGTTGGGTAACGTATCTACTAACAGCAATTGTTGAAAAGTTTAGGCAGAGAGGTAATAGATGTGAAAGGACATTTCAGACTTTATGTTGTCTGAACAACCAATACTAAAAAATCGATATACAAAACCAAGTTATATATACAATACAGCAACATACATTAAGGAGTCAATAGCAACAGCCAATGAGTTAGCAGGAATAGAGTCGTTGACAGATCACAAGTGGTTGAAGTGAGCAAGGTTGTTTCGATCATTTAACTGGAGATTCATCAGCAGACACACAAAGTCCTAGATAGATTACTGTATTCACCCTCCAATAAGCTAGTGAGATAGAGTGTCCATTGGCCACTGTTAAATTTAACTGATAGCACATTATTAGTAGCCATGTCATAATTGATACTTTGGTAAACAAATTTCATCATTAACAAAAATAATTGAACGTTGTTGTTGAAGCATTTTGCAAAGTTATCTCACATCACTATGTCCAGATATAGTACTATAATTAAATATGGTTAGCCCTAATCACTCACGCCTATACTGCATGTACAGTGTACACAATCTTAGTGAGTGAGTAAACATGCTTAACTACAGTCTCAGGTATATTTCTATAATTATCTGTTGTGTTAGAACCACTCCTTCAATCCTCATTAATGAATATTCATAAGTACATTAATAACTTGTAAAAGGTTACAATCTCAACAAGCTCACTATAAAGTCCAATTTTATTTTAAATTATATCAAGGTAACACCCTCTACTTTAATAATTAAATTTGATTAAAAGCAATTTTTGTTTTGCT
Source organism: Gigantopelta aegis (assembly GCF_016097555.1). Taxonomy (NCBI): domain Eukaryota; kingdom Metazoa; phylum Mollusca; class Gastropoda; order Neomphalida; family Peltospiridae; genus Gigantopelta; species Gigantopelta aegis. Next base: position 11,507 of record NW_024534713.1, read on the forward strand.
TAAGTTGGGTTGTTTGTAAAATTAACTTGTCAAAGCTACTATAATAATATTTTTAGAAGAGTGGACAGTACAATCATCACAATTAAATGTACCTTATATAAAATTAATATACATATTTTAGAATAGACCTTGTGTTTAGTATTGTATTTTCCATCTTATTGTTTTCAGGTTCTCAAACATTACTAATCCTACTGAAATCCTATTGGACTAATTCAACCACGCAACATAATCCATATTCCTCACCTCAACAACAATTTATGGCAGCCATGATGAACGGAGGAGGGGGAATTGGACCACCAGTCTCACCTTCCTACGCCTCTGCTATTCAGCGGTTCTTACCAAACTGCTAGTGGATATCCAACTACTTCCATATAGGACATCCTTTAATGACTCATGTTATCACTGGAGGAGCAGGAAGTGTGAGTGGAAGACAGATGTGGTATCCTGATCAATCATCAACTTATAATAGTCATGGTCATAGTATTATCAAAAGTACTCCAAGTTCTAGACAGAATTACTCACCTTTACCGAATCATTCTTGACGTCTCCCTTTTGTATTTGCTATTATTATGCTCATTTGTTTATTCTTTCTTTATTTTCTTTGTTTTCTCTCTAGTAGAGAGGAAAGGACCACACACACTATTTGTTGTTGTTGAGTGTACATGTTATTCCTCCAAAATTTTGTGTATTATTTGATTTGATACGTTTTATTTCAAAGGTTTACTATTTTCATGAACTCCTTTGATATTGGAAGTAGTAACTCAAATGTAGGAAACACAATCAAAAATTATGCAGATTAACATTTAAATTTAAAATGCCTGCAAGTTAGGGTGTGGCTCAGCAATTCACTACTAAAATATATATCATGCAGAACTAGATAATAAGTATAGTTGGACTTGTTGCAAGCAAGTAGTCATTGTCTTTCTGACTTTTTTTGAGTGTGTCGTTTCTACTAGCCTGCTTTTACCCACTGTATGCTGTTGGTGAGTAATTTATTTAAACATTTGCATAATAAAAACTCCCTGCCATTTTTAGGTTGTACTACTGGTGTTGTTAGACTGTTGATGGAGGTAGTGTGAATCAAGGAAGAGTAGAGATTTGTTGTTAACAATTCATGGGGATGGGTGGATGTTGTGATGATATCTTTGGTATTAATGATGCTCGGTCATATGTCGTCAACTAGGATATCATCAGGTCTATATCATTTTGCATAAACATTAAAACAACATGCTTTCATATTTTTCTATAGTTGCTGCATATTATTATAGGCTTATTTGGAGGCTGGTCGTGGTCCAAATATGGTTGGATAATCTTGGATGTTCTGGTTCAGAGGTTCTCATGCTGCAATGTTCTCATGGTGGAATTGGGTGCACAAATTGTGGACATGGTGAAGATGTGAGTGTAAACTGTTCTGGAATCAAAAGAGGGTACTATCATAACTTCTAATCATTTATGTTTTCTGTTTAACTTATATAATACTTTTAATAGGAAATTGTGTTAATGGTGATGTTCGTTTTCGCTGGGACAGTCATGATAGCTTTTCTGGTCGTGTTGAAGTTTGTGCTAAATAACTTTTGGGGTACAGTATGTGATGATTACTGGGATAGAAATGATGCTAAGGTTGTATGTAGAATGCTACATCTTTCTGATAATGGTAGAAGAACTCTATATATTTGGCATTATTTTAATATCGTTGTTAGGTGTTGTAGCTTACTTTGGTACTGGTTCTGGCTCTATAAATTAGATGATCTCGACATGTTACTGGTAATGAAGATCCCTCTTCTCTTGTCCTCATAATGGTATTGTGACACATAATTGTGGTCATCATGAAGATGCTGGTGTTGGTGTGTGGTAGTGGTAAGTTTACTCCGAATGAGCACCACACCATTAGTGTATTTTTCTCAATACATTCCTCATATGTAATCCTGAATTTTAATCATTCCAGATATGTATATATCACTGTTAAAATAGATTTTTTGATGAATGCCTCTAAGTAGTAAACTTTAGACCTCTATCCTAATACTAATTGGACAGTTAGGTCCAAATAGTTGTCAGAGCAATTGAGATTATGTAATATCTTGTTAGTTAGATAAAAATAGTATTATGAATGTTGGGCCTTATATGAGCGCTGTTCCTATGTAATCTGTGGTAGCTTGCTGTTTCAGTGCATGTGTATGACAGATGTTACCATAAATTTTATAATAGGATGTCCCACCTACATACTACTTCCATTCCTTTTTGAGAAGTTATTTGTTTAAGTGACAAACCGTGCAATTTATAGGAAAATAGCGATTAAAATCTATTTTAAACAGTTCTAAGTGCATCAAAACTCGCTATTCATTGCATTTTACAGGTTGTACTACTGGTGTTGTTAGGACTGGTAGGTGGGGAGTGCAGAATATCAAGGAAGAGTAGAGATTTGTGTCAACAATACATGGGGTTACTGTGTGTGATGACTTATTTGGTATCAATGATGCTCGAGTGGTATGTAGTCGTAACTGGGATATCTATCAGGTATTGGATCATAGCAATGATCATATGTGACATGTAGAGGTTCATAATATTGTATTCATTCATTGCAGCTACTACATTATTATAGTAGTGCTCATTTTGGAGCTGGTTTCTGGTCCAAATATGGTTGGGATAATCTTAAATTACTGGTACAACGAATTCTCATTATACAATGTTCTCATATTGGAATTGGAGTACAACAATTGGTGGACACAGTGAAGGATGTTAGTGTGAAATGTTTTGGAACAAAAACAGGTTCATTTCATATATTATTCTATCTCTCTGTTTATAATTTTAAAAAGGAAATTTGTGTTAATGGTAAATATTCGACTTTGTTGGTGGTTCATAATATCTCATCTGGCATGTGGAAGTATGTGCTAACAAACACATGGGGGTACAATATGTGATGATTATTGGGGGTAATAATGATGCTTAAAGTTGTATGTCGAATGTTAAATTTATGATAATGGTAATTAATTGAGAAGCTCGCACAATTGTGTTACACTTTCATATAGGTTTTGCTGTTCGTGTGCTTACTTTGGTAAAGGTTCTGGCTCCATAAAACTAGATAATCTTCACTGTACTGGTAATGAAGTGTCCATCTTCTCTTGTCGTCATAATGGTATTGGAAGGACATGATTGTAGTCAGTATGAAGATGTGGTGTTGTTTGTGACAGTGGTAGGTCATGTTAATGGTTAACAAAGACAAATATGCTATTGTACTAACAAGGGCAAAGATTATTTAGAATGTTTCTAAATGAGATCTACAAATTTACTTTCTGGATACGTCTTGGTTACATAGTTTAAAAAGCTGTTATCTGTGTACACCTATAGCTTGGAATGTACTCTCTATGGCCAAGAAGTATAATAATTGTGACTATATAATAGGAGTTGCATATCTTTTTTGAAAATATTAACTCTTATTTAACTTAGACTCCAAAACTAGTGTTAGTTCCTAATAATCTTAAAGAATAATAGTGTTCTTTGTAATTTGGTTATATTATCTGATTACTCAAAACTTTAATTTATTTTGGTCTAGCCAATGTAATTGTCAGCCAATATGTTATGTGAGATTATTCCAAATTGAGTGCTCATAAACCAAAAATTTTCAATAATGAAGCACATTTTGTCATTTTTATGAATTTAAGTAACAATCATTTCAAATATAATGAATCCATTCCCCTAAACTTGATACTTTGAGCCTTCAAAAACCTGTAATGTATATATACTATTTATAGTCCATCTATAATATAGGTTGTACTACTGGTGTTGTTAGGGACTGGTAGATGGGAATGCAGACTGTCAAGGAAGAGTAGAGATAGGATATGTGTTAATAACATGTGGGGTACTGTGTGTGATGACTTTTTTGATATCAATGATGCTCAAGTTGTTATGCCGTCAACTGGGATTTCATTAGGTATGTAATTATTGATGCTTTAGGAAATGTGAGCAATCCTTACGGTACAGGTGCTGCGTCTTATAGTAATGCTGTCTTAGACCTGGATCTGGTCCAATATGGTTGGATAATCTAGGATGTTCTGGCTCAGAATTTCATACTTCAATGTCAGTCATCTTGGAAAAGGAGTGCATAACTGTGGACATCATGAGGATGGACTGTGAGATGTTAATCAAAACAACAGGTGCATTTAATCAATACCACTGAAATTGTTTTAAAAGTTATTGTAAAGGAAATTGTGTTATGGTGATATCGTCTTGTTGGTGTCGTTAATGTCTAGCTGGTCGAGTGGACGTGTGTGCTAATAACACTGGGTACAGTGATGTGATGATTTCTGGGACAATAATGATGCTTAAAGTTGTTTGTCGAATGTAAACTTTCACAATTACTGACAATTAATGGTAGAATAAGTCAAGAACACTTGTTATTATTATCCAACGGCTTTTATTGTAGGTGTTGCTGTTGGCTCTGCTTACTTTGGTAAAGGTCTGGGCCCCACATAATACTAGGAGGACGTTCGCTGTACGGGTTACTGTGAGATTCTCCCTCTTCTAGGTAATCATAATGGTATTTAAGAAATAATTGTGGTCACAATGAAGATGCTGCTGGTTGTGTGTGACGTGACAAAACACTAAAGAATATAAAATATTGGTTGGTCTTTCAAAAATACTTTTGGACAACCTTTAATTGCTTAAGATTACATTTATTGTGGTTTGATGATAATTTATAAAATTGATGCATCATTGATGAAATGGCCTTGTAGAATTTAAAAGCTTTTACTGAAATTAACATGATAAGCAACACTATGAGTGTAGATGTTATCTGTTTATTGGATAGGGGACCTAAGCCAGTACATAGGAAGCATCAATGATTATATGGAATAAACCAATATGGATTCTTCTGATAGGTGGTTGTAAAGATAGACAATCTTCGAATTGGTAGGTGGCTCAACAATGTAATGAGGGACAGTGTTCGAAATATTTATTAATAATCAATGGGGAACGTCTGTGATGATTCTTGGGGATAGTAATGATGCTAAAGTATGTTTGTCGTCAAACTGTTGTATCCTACTATTAGTAAGAAACAATTCATTCACAAAATTTATAACTTACAATGTTGTAACTATGGGAATGCACAATCCATTTCAATTTGTATAGGTAAAATATTTAGTTTCATCATTGATCATTAGTTGCGACATTATACTAAGGAGAACACAACTTTGTTGTTGTCTGTATAAAGCAAACTGATAATGATAATACTAACAGGTGATGCTTTATAACCACCACACCCCCCCCCCCACTCTTCGGCAGATCCCCATTACAGGTTACTTGGTCCAGGAACAGGATCCATTCATTTGGATAATGTACATGGGCATTGGTACAGAAAACTCCCCTCCTTAATGTATTCATAATGGTATTGGAATTCATAATGTGGCATTCTGAAGATGCTGGAGTTGAAATGTCAATAAATTTGGTAGCAATTTATTTTCAATGTGTTTGACAATTTTTTAGTTTATAGTTAGCTTATTGGTGTGTTTCACCTTTATAATGGTGTGTCATATTAAGAAAATTTAATAATGAAAACCTGAATATACATCTATCAATCATATAATGAAGTGCCCATAGAGGTACAAAATAAAGGAAAAACTATGGACTGATAAGTATTCAATATTCAAATCATTTGTGACTGATCTAATAGTTTACTTACTTTCTATCAATTTGCTGTATCAGCAATCTATTTATTATAAGGTTGATGTATTTAAATTGTGATATTTATTACGGCAAAACTTATGATTTAGGGAAGGGCTAATGGAAGAAGATAATAAAGGAACTGCACCATTGGACTATTGTGTTGAAGTATTTAAACAAAAGTGAAACATCAGCACTGTAATCCAGATGCAGTAAAGCCCCTATGATTTAATACATTATAAACCCAACCCCTTTAAAGGTTGTACTGCAACGGTATTGAGACTGAGTGTACAAGGTAGAGATTCTGTCTGTTGGAGAGAACTGTAGACACATTGTAGGATTAAGGGGTGACATTTTTCAGGTTGATATTTCCCTGATTCTGTTAGTTTTGCATCAAAAACTGTCATTAACTCTGGGTTCGGCAAATGTAAGATGGTTGCAACCGATTGAATTTATTTATGATACATTTGTGACAAAGCGAACCCTTAGGGCCTCTCATCATCTAATCCATCACCTACACCCTAAACCAAACCTTATACACATAGTGATGTCATCACATAGTACAAGTTTACATCATCACAGAATTTACACCAAGAAGGACCCAAATAGTTATGACTTAGCTCAGACCAGAGTCCCCCCCCCCCCCCCCCCCCCCCCTGCACCATATGTTGCTGCTTTGTGTTGTTTGGGTTGATTGGGGGGGGGGGGGGGGCATCCCCTCTACTATAGTTGTGGGGGGGCTGAACCAGAGTATCATCATCTTCTACACTCAGATTAATATATAAGTTGGCATAATATTATAAAATATCATGTGCAAATTAACTGAATTACTACTACGTGCAATGCAGGACCACACCCCTTTGAAAGTTTTGACACCCCACAAACATTCGTTTATGTCTTTAGCTGAAGAGTTGTTAGCTGATCTTGACGATATAGGAGAGTCAATGATGATTTAAAGATAAGGATATTGTTGATGTCAATGAACAACTACACACATGGCATCAAAATGGATACTGATGGATCCATTCATTCACTAACTAAACTCAATAACTAAGAGTGAAGTGGTAATGATCAAATTCGAACAGACTATAAAGGGAAGAGATTAAATATTAATATCTTAGTTATAATGTTGTTTTGCCACTAGAGATAGGTTGAGTAGAAAGGTGATATCAGTTTATTAATTAAGAGATTATTTTATTTTCAGTTATCACCATTTTATAATGCTTATCACACACTAATTATGCATTACACAACAGAAGGTCTTGATAGTAAAATATACTATGGATGAGGAGCGCATTGTTGAGAATTAATATTGTTAAAAGGCACTTATGAAAAGTATTGTTTTGAAGGTAGGCACAACGATTCTGACATGAAGCAGAAAAAAATTCTGTTGTTGAAATCATGAATCTCTCTCTGAAGCTATCACTGTTTATGTCGGTATACTATGCTCAGAGATCAGTAAATTGTTGAAAACACATAGAAATCATTGAATCTTTAAAAAAAAGTTACCTCACATCAGATCCCTTGGGGTTGGCATAACATATGAGAATGCCTGCAATAAGCATTTTTAGACATGCTACTGCCCATAAAAAAGCCACAAACTTTTATTTGCCATCATGCTATATCCAAGATATAATCTATTCCCTAAAGTATAAGCTTTAGCTTAACATCCTTTTTATGGGGAAGACGTGCAAGAAGAAATCTCAGTACCCTCCCCTCTACAACCTCTCTATGGACCTCAATAGTAGAACTAATTGTCTATAGTAAATCCCTTCAGTAAGAATACTCCAATATAGTGAAGTAATTGTAAATAATTTATTATATGGAAATTCTTAACACTATGATTGAGAACCAAATTGATTTATAGAGATAAACTTGTCAGTTTATACTTTGTATATTTAATTTACATCTTGAATTTGTTATTAGGATTAATGATAATACTAGTCTAAAGTGGAACCATTCTTTGGGAAGTTTGTCGCGTTCTGATGAAAGGGAGTACAAGTTTACAGTAAAACTACTTTTAAAGTCTTAGATACTTTTCTAGTTATAAAAACAACAGTACTAAATTATTACTTAGTACACTGTCCTGCATATATAGGATGTTATTTGTAGGTAATATACATAGAGGTAAAGGATCTATTGAAATTGTTGACACTGAGTACTAAAGATATGAGGTTTGAACAAGTCTGTAGAAATCATATCAATGTATAACAGACTTCTGCCATACAATAATGCAAAGGTTAAAATAATGTTCCTGAGAGATTATAAAATGTTTGGGAACATTTTATAGTAACTGAAAACAAGCAATTTATTGGTCAGTTGCTAAGGGATGGTAGAAGTAATGAGATTGTCCTTTTATAAGAGGTCCTTATAGCATCATTCAGTTTGTAGACCTGTGACAATAATCCCAACATAAGTAAAGTGGATAGTCAATTTGTTTACACTAATGGTAGGTCAATATTCAGTATATATTGGTCTTCTGTTTTAATAGTAACTGGTCCATGTGATATATCCTGAATATCAAGTAATTGTGGAGGTCCTTAATCAATATGGTGTTAATAATCACATGAATCTTGTAATGACCAGGACAAAAAAAAAAAAAACTGAGAAAAAGAAAAACTTTAAAAACGGGAAAGCATTAACCAAAGAAGGGGGAAAAGGAAAAAACTCCAAGTGAATAATTAAATAGATGAAAATTAAAAGGGAGGAGACAACAAACAGAAAAAGGGAAGAGAAAGGGGGAAAGAGGGGTTTTCCATTCTTCAGGGTTCAAAGGTTAAATATATACTTATGCTATAATATAATCCTTGGATATAATTAATATCGTATTACAGTTAACTATACCCAAATATTTTAAAGATAAATATTCCAAACGATGGTCCTGAATTGGACCTCTATGTGTAGTACTCCTATAGAATACATGGGAGAAACTGTTCAGGGAAGTAAGATCAGTAGTGGACAATAGGTTACATGATAAAGAAACACCTTATTAACGTTTATTGGCAATAAATTTGGCTGTTATAAGAAGTTCACATTGTGGCTTAATGAAATACAGTCATCGCTCTGCTCTCCTTCTTCTCTCTCCTCTCATCTCTCTCTCTTTCCTCTAGCTATTTAAAAATGAGTTTAGAAGGCACTAAAGTTGACCACCCTACAGGTTTGGGAAAAAAAATTAAGCTTACCAGCTGCTAGCTACCATCTGGTTGTCGCAGTAAACATCACTACTACCAAGGGTAATTACAACATTACCAGTGTGTGTAACAAATAACCATTGTTCTCCTTAATCGAGACATTTCTTGCAAAGACATGGAACGTTCATGTTAATTCCTAGAGGCTTGTGATATGGTTTTTGTATTAGTTAAACTATTTGTGTTACGTTTTAATGTTGTTGTTTATCTAATAGGGACTAGAATTAAATGCGAAAAAATATTAGATATTACCAATAGGTAGAATCCAGAATGTCTTTGTTAGCTCCGAAGCGCTCACTGATTGTTTGGATCTACTGTAGCAGCTAACATTATAGGTAAGTCTCTCTTCTTCTCGTACATCGCTGTTGTAAGGCCTTGAACCCATTGCCATAAATACTCACATGATTTGATTTTTGGGATCCAAACCAAAGTCACCAATCTTCAAGGGGGAAGCATCTATAAAGTCCTTATTATATAGAATTATCATCAATAAGAGACAGCATGTCTTAATAGGCAGAGCAGAGAAAATTGACAGCAATAATATAAAAATCGTAACACTAGAAGTATATTACCATCACTTTCCCTTGTAGCAGACACATGCCTATTTTACTTCCCAATCAATGGTTATAATATCTCATAGCATGCTGGCTAGGAGTCGAGTCTTTAAGATGTCTCTATGTCTTTGATATCCCTAACACCTAGTGTCATCCCCATTTTGCTTTAATGTGAAAAGGTATCTGTGAATGTTTCTTTCTGAGAAGTCAAGATTTTTGACTACAAATCCGAATGCGTCTAAAATCGATGACACTCATTACTGGCACTATTTCATTATAATAAATACATAAACTAGATAATCCGGATAGCTAATAAAAAACATTTCAAGATATTTTCTTAAGTTATAAGATGTATTGACAATTTACTGGGGCAGCGTTATCTACATGCAACAAATCTCTTCAAGTGCATCCACCATCTTATGCCTCATTTATGGATTACTGGAGGAAATTTTGGGGTTAAAATGGGGACCCATACCTTTTCTTTAATAATGGGGGTGCACTCTAAGGATAAGACCCTCCTCTCCTAAATGAAGGATCCACTTTTAAATCCAGTCGTAGACCTTAGTTGGGTTAGGATAAGAGAGGTTCATACAATTATTATGTTCATATCTCGGTTTTAAACAGGAAGCTTCCTGGTAGGTTTAACCAGCATTATTCCAAAATTTCCATCCTGTAATAACCAGGTATAAGTGATATTGTGTTGAATTGTATTACCCACAATGTGTTGGGTTTGGTAATTGTTAGGAGCTCAGAGAAACTCATCTCAGGATTTTTCTACAGCAAGCATTCTTCCACATACTGTTTTTTTAATCTATTATTTTTGTGAATTGTTCAACCTGACATCATGAACGTACAGGAGTCCCTACAGGATAATATTATCACAGTTAGCTTTAAATAATAAATGTTTAGGTCTTTCACAGATACTACAGTACATCACAGAGTAAAACATGTAACATATAGACATTGTGTTTTTGGACATTAACAGACCTTGTTATTTGGCTCAATTAGGACTTTCGTAAAAAGCAGTGAGACTTTTTAGCAGCAAAAGTGTGCCTTAGCAGCGTACGGTAGATATTTCTTCATGAGTCAGCTGATGGAGAAATTGGGAGAAAGTAAGTATTAACCGTTGTACACAACTATTACACACACACCACCATACCATCACCCCTCTATTGTCCATAGTATCACCCGTCTATTGGTCCATCTACAACCGCTATTGGCCATAATTATCCCGCTCGATTGGTCCACTCTACCACCCTCTATTAGGTCCATGTATCCCCTATTTGGGTCCATATTAGACCCTCTACTGGTCCTCTCAACCCTCCTATTGGTCCGGTACACCCGCTATTGGTCCCATAATCACCCTCTATTGGATCCCTATATACCGCTATTGGTTCCTCATTTATGGCCCTCTATTGGTCCATGTACACACCCTCGATGGTCCATGTTATGCCCTCTATTGGTCCATAGATACCCTCTATTAATCCAATAATACCCTCTATTGGTCCTGTATGCCCTCTATTGGTCCCATGCCACCCCTATTGGTACCCCCCTGATGGCCCTCTATTGGTCCATGTCCACCCTCTAATTTCTTCACTCATATTAACCAACCATTATCAAATTAGTTGTTTTGATGTTCACCCAAATCACCAAGTGGAGTAAAGGGGCACGGCCTCAATATATTTTTTCATACCAACGGGATCACTTTTAATATACTATTGTATTTGGTTATTCCAAGTGCTACAGACAATAATGATAAGAGATGTTCTGTAAAGCTTTCATTTTCAGCTAGCTAGTAACACTTAATAAGATTTAATGTTTAATATCCACAACCTCTAACACACGTGTTGTCTGGCTAAGTTTGCTAAACATTTTCAAAGGACCAATGCTCCTAAGGAACTAAAAGGAATGGCACTCCAAATATGATTTTTTGATTAATTGAATACTTCTTGGTCTTAAACCAATAGATTCACATTGTTTCTTTTCCCAATTATATACTTACCATATCCACCTTGAAAATTCAATCACTGCCAGAAAGTAATTTTAAAAGAGTCTTATACCTAACATTTCATTATACTCATAGTATTGTCCTAAACACAGGTTACAATCCTTTTAATTTGGGCTACGAACGGAAGTACAAAGAAAGTTAAAAAATTTGATGGAGCTGTGCTCCTATACAAAATGTTAAACCATTAGCCACGACCTGATGATCCCTTCCCTAAGAAGAAACGAGCAGGGAAAAGGTAATCAACATACAACTACTAATAATAGACTGTTAATGTACTCTTGATTACTATGGTACTTGTATCAAAAACTTTCTCATAGACTCACTATCTATATCAACAAGATCCCATTTAAGGACTATCTTAATAGATTTATTTAGAGTTCGTAAAAGAAACCAAAACTAAATGTTAACTTGATTTAAGAAAACAAGCTAACAGAAATACATTTGTGAGGTACTAAATAATGTATCCAACAAGATGAGCCTGTCAGTAAACAGCCTATACAAAAATAACACATGGAATCATATACTATTACAATGTTAAAGTCCATATACTATGTAGCATTTCCATGAGCCTAAATTTATTATAAATTGCCCCCCCCTATAGCTAACTTGGGATGTAGTCTTGACAATAGAGTTTGCTAACATTATTTTACTACTGTGATAGATATAGGTATTATAGTCTCTGTGGTACTTCTTAACATAATAATTATATAAGCCTTAAATCTTTCAAAGCTGCGAGTTTTTTGCCAATGTTCATTTGTTGTAGAATTAATTGTTTTTAGATATACACACACCGATTAACATTTTTTTATCTCTGATATATATGCTGTAAAAGTGAAAGAAGGCCCATTGTAATAATATAGTTATTTGTAGATATTTTAAAACTTTTGTTTAGAGATTGAAAAGACAACGCTATCAAGATTATCTTGGGTTCTCGTTGGGTCAGTTTTAGGAAAAGGCGAGTCCCAGGTGGACTCTATAAGAGCGCCTCATCAGCTGTAAAAAGACTTCAAATATCGATTTCAAAAAAATTAAATTGTTATTATTTTCCATGTTGAAAATATACATGTACAATTAATAAATAATGTAAGTTTGGACTCATACGATGTAACCAAAATTATTATACACCGTGTTTATATGTTGGTTTAACTTTTTTAGCGCCAAATTCAAAAAAATCAATGTTGTATGGGGGAACGTTCTTCTATCCAAGGAGCACATCCGTCCAGCATCTACTAGTGCGCTTTTACTTACTCCATACAATAAGTATGATATAATATTAGTTGTACTGCTAGCAGTGTACTTGGTTACTATAAGGTCTTGAATAGTTAACCCATTAGCATCTGAAAGGAAAAGTACAGAGTACAGTATTTTTAATATAATGGATGTTATGATAATCTTTTAAGTAGTATATAACTAACTTCTAAATTGAACACACACAGTCTATCATAAATCTTGAATTGTTTGCGTAAATTTATTTCAGAATCCATTTTTGGTTAATGTTTGCCAAATTTTTCAGGCTTATTACAAACCAATAATTAACCATACAATGAAATTCCCATTTTTACTTATATATTTCTGTCACATTTCTGTAGTTTGCTCGATCTTAACATTCTCCTTTGATTGTCAATTAAAACTTTTTCATTATGCTAATTTAGGCCAAGATCAGAAATAATTTCTCAGCATGCCGACGTCAAGAGTCCAAAAGGAAAGACTGTACGCTTAACTAACATTACTTATCATGTAAAATACTAATATACAGTCACAATACTAACAAATAATTTGACAAAATAACATTGATTAATGATAGGACAAATGAAAATTGATGAATGATAATTTGATTATATACAGTATTCTATAGTACATTATTTCGTGTCTCCTTCATATACTAGACAAATGTCAATACCTTTCAAGAGTGCAAGTTCAACACTTGATTTGTCCAAATCAACTGCCTTTTTGTATCCACATCGGAGAGGCTTTTTATTTCGATTAAATCATCGAAACATTCAACTGTTTTTTTTCAATAGATTGCAAAGCAGGCGTGACAAGCCATGAAGAGAACACAACACACATCTCCTAGCAGGATGAACATCAATTCAATCAGTATAGCGCCCGCATATTATGCATTAGTTTTACTCTGAGTATTACCATAATCCCAAAACGAACAACAGGTTATAGACTGCTTACCGTCAATAACACGAGCACGATACCACATGTTATCATCATAAATCTAGCACGCACTATTGGCCCAAGAGAGCATTTTCACGTAATGAAAGGCAGCATCACAATACTCTTGTATTACCTGCTCAAATTCAGCACCAGATTTTTGGGATCAATACTACTTGTAGCCAAAAATAATCGTAGTGCTTTTTATATCTGTAGCAATGACTTGTATATTACCAATGGCAGCTAAATCTACTTGAGGCATAAGATAAGGAGTCTGCTTGACGCGGAGGCAAAAACTTCTAGCTGTACTAACACTTCTCTTAAAAATTTCGGAGAACTTCTTGGTGGTAATAGACATCACAATACAAGGCGATTTTGATAGACTCGACAAATAACATCATCAGTGTTTACAACTCCATTTTGACTTTCTCTGTACCTGGGGCTGTTTTCTCTGGCAACCTACAAGAGCACATTTTATAGCCTGTTTTGGTACAGATGCCAATAGTCATAAGGTAATATGTTTTAAGATCTGTATAATTACAATTTCAGTATCCCATAATCATAAAATAGACAAGACAAGACGATGTCATCAGTTGGTAGACTTGTGCTCGGTATATTCACCTTCGCATTTAGCTAAGCAAATTTGACCATGTAAGGGAGGCTTGATAAGACCAGCGCAAATGATCAATATTCTTTTTAGCTTCTCTGCAAGTTCTAATAGTAAAGTAAGTTATCAGAAATAAGTTGGACATATATTTCGTGGATGCTTTCTATGTGCACAATTAGAGCTTGAAATTCATCAACTGATGGAAGAACAACCTGAAGACAATTGTTTTCCATCACAACAATAGAAGGGTCAGGAGCATCAGTGGACAATGTTTGTTATTGAACTAGATGATGTGGTGGATGAAAACTGACAGAATGCAATAGGAGAAGGACCCTCTTGTGACTGAGCCAATTAATACTTAGCATAGTAACATCTTCCCCAGAGGAAGTATCATATAGTTCGAACTTGAGGTGGATTCACCAGACTGATCAATAATTTTCATAAAAAGGATTATTAGTTGTAATGCATTTAGGCTCGTAGTGCTTGCAAAGAACTGGGACCATTCCACTAGTTAGAGAGACACAATATGCAAAAGGTGGCAAAGCGGCTAACTCTTTTTGTGATAGGATATCATCTCAATTTACAGAAGCCATATTACCATAATCATGTAAACACAATTGCTTTATTTCTATTAATTTCTAATATCTTGGCTCGATACCATTTGTTGTCTTCAGGAAAAAAGCACAGCATGTATCACCTCGAGATGTACAATGATTCAGGTTGTGACTCGGCATAACTTTGTAGATTAGATTCCAATGTAGATAATGCTTTTATATTATCAGATGTGATATTTTGTACCCAAAAATATGCGACAGATTCAATATCAGAACAAACAACTTCTATAAATACTTGTCCTGCAAACAATTCAGAAAGTGAGGCAGAAGAAACAGCAATTTTTGGATATTTGGGAAAACCTGTATTAGTAAGGGAAGTGTCACTACTTTCTACACGACTAGCATAACCACATCTGATCAACACTTCAGCAATGTTATCTTCACTTGAACTAGTATCATAAGGTCAACAACACTAGATCCAAGTGACTTACAGAGTAACATCTTACCAGTATAGTTTTGCATTGATAAACTGAATACAAGCTGGATCCCATGTGGGGCTACCTTTAGATGGTACTATTCCATTTAAAGAGCATCGGACTGCTTGTACTGGTAGATGAAGAAGTTCATTAGGACACAATTTGACATTAGACTTCAACACTGTCTCATAGTTTTCCGAAATCAAAAAAGTGAACAAAATAACTATCTGTGGATGACGTCACAATTTTACCACGATACCATTTAGAATCTTCAGAAAAAATGGCATAACAAACAGAATTAACAGGCAAAGACAATGAAGTAGCACAAGTGTCATCATCAACATATGTTAACAATTTTTCTAACTCTGCAATACGTTCTTCACTAGCAATATGCAAATACATTTCTCAGGAGATATAACTTGAGTGAGAATTATTTGAGTGAAATCAGATGGAAGAGTTACAATATCCAATGAGCTAAATAAAGGTGCAATGACATTTGGCAATGTGCACATTTCAAGAAACTGGTAGTATTCTGTAAAGTGGTGGCACCCAATCGTTGGTAGCATGCTGTAAAATGCAAAGCCTTTGGGTAACTAATGTCTGAGCAACATCAATTGAGCCAGAGGTTAATTAACAGAATAAATGCCGTCAATTTCATCTATTTTCTTTGCCATAAAGAACTTGTTAAGTGCAATGGAATTAAAAAGTAATCAATAGCATTCTTTGTCCAGGAATCATTCGTAGCTACCACGCGCATTAAGAGAACAATGTATGGCTGGTAGGGCAGGTGGCTATGTATAGGGGATCTAACTCACCAATGTTACATATAGAAATATCATCAGTATTACCATAGTCAAGAAATCTAACAGTAACTGCTTTCTTTGATGGAAGAACTTGTACAATTTGAGCGCGTCCATAACAACCATCACCTGAATATTTAGCAATGCAATAAGCACCTTCAACAATTCTATCAAGAGGATGGGTACTCTTGTTCGCATATCAAGTGATATTCTTTGCAAAACTCTTTTAGAGAATCTTCATTTGCTAGAGTTAAATAAAATGACAAAGGATTATTAATGTGTAAAACAACAGAGCTACTTCTTTCTCGGCATTGTTAGTGACTTGGATGGTCTACCATTAGGTAGTACTTGAACACTTCCTTATTATTAGAAGTACAAACAGACAAAGCTTTGCTGTCTGTCATTTTGGTTGACTCAGTATTGGAAATCTGACTGCATTCATTGTCAGAAGTATTATGAGGTGTCCACTTGAAAGGTTTAGGTGACTTCTTCTGGGATGGGCTGCAATTGACTGTCTGAGTTTTTTTTTTGGTTAAAAGGTTGAACTAAGGTCTGTTTCTTGCCAAAGGGTTTTTGTTTGTCTGTCTCTTGTCATGTGGAGACCACTCTGTCCGCTTTTTGTTCAAATGGCTGATGATCAGTTTGAGTCATACACCCGGTTGGATACTGATGGATGACACTTGGCAATTAAATGCACTGCCTCTACCAATTTTAACAGGTCCCTTTGAAGAATTGAGTCCTCTCATCGTCTTTGTGGGTGTGTCTTTTTCTGCCTTTGCGAGACCTTTTTTTGCAACCAACAAGTCATTAAAAAATACAGTAGGATAGACAAATCGTACGCATTTACAAACAAATTCGAAGCTTCTTCAGACACAACATCGACTTTAGTTTTCTTCTCTAACATCAATTCATTTAACAAAGAGTTTGCTTCATGACTCCAACCTAATGATGCTACAAGAGGAAACACATTAGCTAATGAAAACAACACAGCTTGTCTTGGAATGAAAATGAAAGGCATGTACGAATATGGCGCAAATCTTTATACAAAATACATCTTTATTACCATAGTCAATGAAATGAACTCAATAAAAACATTGGAGTGTACACGGAGGATTTCAGCAACGATAGAACCAATTGTCTTGAGAAAATTTTGCAGCACAAACTTCACCTTTAGATGCACATAACTGGCATGGTTGTGTTAAGAAAACTGCATCATATCTTCCATCAATTTCTTCAGATTATGAGTATCATTGTGAAACACTTGAGCCCAAATACAATCTGGGGACATTATGCTTGTGGGGAAAATAGTAAATGTTTTATCATCACTTGTTGACCTCCATTTGGGTACTTTGTGTGCATGTTGAAATATACGTAACTGAGGAAGAGACACACCCCATTGTTTTAGCTAATTCATTGAGATCTGGAGTATCTGTGGACCCAGACAAAGATGAAGAGGTGGTTGCATTAGAAGAGGGAAGAGATTTGACTTTAGATTTTTTAATACTATACCCATTCTTTCATTACAAACATCATTGTAATGAATAGTCTCATCTAGTGAATGAAAACTAGCTAAGACTACCAATACACCTTGTTGATTTGTAAGTACATTAATTTTATGTACCATGAGCAGCTGGCCCCATATAAGCTCCCCTTAAAATATGCTTTTCCTACTTTAGGATTCAAACACTCAAGTTCGAACATAGCTGTTCGATATCGTAGAGGAGGAATGGTCAAGATATCTTCCGGTAATACAAAGAGGCTGTCTGTGTTAAGTGTATGTATTAACTCTCCAGTGTCGTAGGCAATTGCTATGGTTTTTGATAGGTGGGATATCTCAACACGTGAGAAACACACCATTACAAATATAGCCATAAATTTTATTGCTATCAATGGTATACAGGTGACTTTGTAACTGTTGAAATTGCTACTGATCTTGGTAATCAAGAAGTTTGTCAATGGCAAGTTTAGACTCTTGAGATAATGGAAATATACTTAGTTGAGTACTTGAGACAATAAATGTGGGGAAAAGCTAGAAACCTAGGCGGCAGAGAAAACTCAATTGAAGGTAGTATATAATTTTTGGGAATACTTTTTAAAAGCAGAGGCTAGTGGACTATATGTCACAGTTATATAACCAGGGATTGTTTCTACAAGGTCTGATGTATTTGATGAGTATAGAGATAGGATAAGCTTTCTAAGCTCTTGTCGTCGCTAGATTCTGAGAATTGTGACCTTTTGCGGAAAGACGGTTCTTGACCAGATGAATTATCACTGCTCAAGTCCTCACTATCATGCTTAGCTGAGAGAAAGCCATTAGTAAGTATAGCCTTGCTATCAAGACTACTAAATTCATTGTCTCCATTAGAAGTAGTAGTATTAGTAGTACTAGTAGTAGAAGTCACCTTAGTTTCAGTACTACCATTACAAGTATGGGTTGTCTCATATTGTTCATTATTACCTGATACAAAAGACTTCATATTAGTGGCTTTCTCAGGAGACAGAGGACTGGATGAAACCTTTGTAGAAAAAGAAATAATAAACATCATATATAATAAAGTTATTTATATAATTAACTGGATTACTCTTGTAGCATTAGCAAACCAAAAAGACTGGATATGCTCATCAAAATATAAGTATATAGTAAATTGATTGTGTTGTCATTATTGCTTTATATCAAACTTTAAGCTGCAATGTGGGACAATGGTTGCTAATTATGTTCATAGGGAGTGGTCTAAAACACTATTTCAAAATAAAAAACACAATGGCATTGACTGTACACAGTCTAAGTAAAAAACAGTACATAATTAATGTACTAAAAATGAATCAAAGTTCTTTGCAACTCTAATTTACACATTAAATTTATCCACCAAACAATTACGCTCAAACTTACTAACTCTTAAAAGTTGTAGACTACATTTGTTTTATCTTTAATATTAGACTTGCACTATATACAGTTTAAAAGTTCAGTGCAGCAATTGCAAGTAATTAACTAAAGCAGCATTAAAAATTTTGAATGTGTTACAATTAAATTTTACCTTGCTTCCTTGGATAACTTTACAAACAAAATTTATGTTTTTCCCAGTCCTCTTTCTGACATGCTTCTGAACAACAATATGGCGTCTTACATAGGGAGCATTTCTTACTGCTTACACGACTACAGTAAACACATAACTGTGAGTCTGTGGTTGCAGTACTAGGGGGTGTGGCATCAGCTAGGATTTGATTGGTAGCGAAATCAATGGGACGATACAATTGCATTGTTTTCTCTACTGCTGAGTCACTTGTGACATGAGAATTAGATGAGGGATCATTGTCTGTTAGTTCCTCGGATGATAAAGATTATTACAATTGTTCTTATTGAATGAAAAAAACCTATTAAAAACAATGAATAATATATCAACATTATATGACAATAGAATAACAACACAAATTGTGCTCAGTGAACAAGGTATTTAGGACCATAGTGTATGCCAGGGGTCTAAGATCAAAAGAAAAATGGATTCAACAATCACATCTTATCCAGTCATGGTGTCAACTACAGGCAATTATAATTATTTTACTATTACTATTACTATAAAATTTGCCTATTAATATCACAATTACTGGGTTGACCCTCTGTAATATATTTACTATTACTATTACACTAATTAACTAATAATAACTATTACAAATTATTTATATATTACTGGAAAATGGCTTTATTTAACTCAATACATTAGCATTACATTTAATAAACATTAGTTCTTTTAAGAGGGAATCAATTAAGCGGCATCTTTCAGGCCAGAAAATATGATATGTAATATGATTATATCAATATATTTTAACTATTAGAGTTCAAAAAGATCAAATCCATCTGATAACAGTTACTACCAACATACCAAGTATTCAATAAATAGCACTACATTGCTACAGTAATTGTATTATAATGAATATTTGATTGTTTTTCTATTCACATTACAAAGCAGTAATGAATGTCTATTGGCTATAGACAATAGGCCACTTGTATCTTTGCAAAATAATTCTGTGGTTGCTATGGAGGTAGTTAGTTATTAATACACAAGTTGGAGGTCAAATTGGGAAGAACCCACGATTATTTTTTTTCATGCTAGATTCATAAAATGCTTGATATAAGCTCTTACAGAGTGACTACAGTAAGAGTGATAAGATTGAACTTGTATATAAATCACTCAATTTTTATTAATCTTGAAGGTCACATACAACAATATATTAAAACAATGAAAATAAACATAACATGTTACATACATACATACATACATATATATATATATTATATATACACTCACAACCACATACACACATATTATATATAACATATGGCCAATGATGTAGGATACTATACATGTACACTGAGCATGCCAGATGGAAAAACTAAATTGTCTATTGATCACAATACAATATACAGTTTCTAATCACGTGTACTAGTCCAAGATGAATCACTATCATTAGTGGGTGGGGCAATCTCATTGTCTGAAGGGACTCATCACCACCAGATGATAAAGAGTGATCATTGGTTTGCTGTCTCCCTCCACTTTCTTGAAGAGAATCACGAGAGTTGTGTCCATTATGTGCCACAGTCTTGAAGAGATCAGCATGTTTTCTGAAAAAGTCACAGATAACTTGATACACCACCCATATCAAAATTATTGAATTCTGAATGGCTGAAAATCCTTCCTTAATTGTGTTGTACTCAATAAAACTAGAAAAAAAAGAAAGTTATTCAAACTAACATTTGTTAACTACTAATATTATTACAACAAGATCTTTAAACTTTAACATGTTCAAGTGAATTTGTACAGCATACCCAAATGTAGTTTTTCTTTGCAAATTTTTTGCTGTTTATAATTGATGCTCTCTGAACATTTCCAGTTCTTGAAAAGAGATTCTTTAGACCTTCCTAGTAAAATGACATGACAACATTACATACAAATAGTGAATAGGGTTTATTGAGAATCACATATAAATAATGTTCTTTACAAAATAACACAGATAGATGGATGAATAGATAAATGCTAATGGACATATAAACGAGTGTGAATGAACTTTATAAAGAGAAATGGATGGATGATTTAACTTACTTTGTGTTAATTTTAAGGAATGTGATCGACAAACAAGACATAACGTGTTTTAATGTTTTTAGGTAATCTTTGAATATATTTACCAGGACCCTCATTGTATGAATTAAATGAGGACGATAAATAGTCTTCTTTTCATTGGGTTCCAAGTACTATAGTACAAGAATATATCACATTATGACTATAAGAGCAAAATTATGACAAAAAATACAAATTTTATGATATAGTCTTCAAAAATATTACAAAAATGGACTTTAATTGTGTTGTCTGCTGATCTTGACAACGTTTCAAGATTGATTAACACTAAATAACACTTGAATAGGTCTAATCTACACATAATAAATGTGAAGATTGAGGTCCATATAACACATGCTGAACAATGGTACATTCTTGTAGCAATTCATTTCATGCAAGACCTTCTGAATGTTATTAGCATAAATATATATAATACATATGAAAATGACCACATCTTGTAGAATTCACAAAAAAATAAGCAAATGAAGGAAACACTATCTCAATGCTAAATTATGCTCCAAGATTTAATGTTGTAGTAATAAAGTAAGACCAATATTCAAGAAACTGTCTTTCTAAAAAAACAAGTTTGCTCTACAGTTTTAGCAAGGATCTGAAGGATGTATAAACATTAATTAAGGCACTACTCCTTCAATGAGTTATTTCTTAATCCATTTTAATAGACACAAAGACTATAATTCAAGTACCTTAACAAACGTATTCGTTCTGTTGGAGTAGGTGTCCTTGGCGAGCTGTCATACGCTGTCTCTTCTATTGCCTCCATTTGTTACTGAGCTAATTTTTTAGATATTTTATCACGTTTCTTTATAGAAGTGGGGTTATTGACATGTATGTTCGGCGGTCCAGGTGCTATAGAGCCAGAACCTTTGGAAATACGAGTCCAAGGAATATTTGGTTTCTCAGAAAGCTCAGCCATCTCATAACAGGATAGCTACGGAGCAAAAGATGTGAAATGGAAGAAATAAAGAAGCAAAACACGTGGTCACACAAGCCACGTGCTGAATGGTTGAGATCTCATAAACGGACGAATACGGACAGAGCTGAGCTATAATATAGGGTGGGGCTCAGATACAAACTAAAGCCAGAATTGAAGCATGAACTGGGAAAAAGCGGTCGTCTCAGGTTCAAGCAGAAGAGATAGCTGTAAGTAGTTATTAACAAATGACTCAAATGTAATTCTTGTTTACCAGGAAATAACCAAATGGATAAATCAGCAGCTCACTCATGTAACAGGCTACACTGGTCGAGTGGTCACTGATCTAAGAATGGATCTTGCTGATGGTACTACACTAATCAGATTAGCACAAAGCATTAGTAAGTTATGACTAAAACTTTGACATTGTACAAGTTTAATAAAGAGACTAAAATTGATCATATAACTTAAACATCTTGAAGTTTTTGTTGTGACAATATTAGTTAGCTCATTTTATGATATGCACACAATAACTAATAAAAGAAACAATTTAAAACTCACTATTTAAAGACCAGGCTTGAATTTTTTACTGTGATATGTCCATATTCTCTGATCATTTTTAAAGCAACCACATTAGCATTTGTGTTTCTCGCATTTACAGTTGTAATTTCATTTCTTTATAATTATTAATTATTTATCGTTCCATTTTAGCTGGGCAATCTCTTCCACGTTATTATCCAAATCCTTTTATGAGAGAACAAAAGATTGACAACTTGCAGATGTGTCTCAAATTTCTATTAGAGATGGGTTTTCCCGTCAAAGGAATCCACGCTGAGGTAATAAATATGATATATGTTTTATTTTTAAATGTGGAGTGACAAATTTGGAGTTGATGTATATTATCTTCTTTCCAGACATTATTGATGGTAATCTCCCACTCATTGTAGCAATATGTCAGTCACTAATGCATCATGTAAAGAAATCTTTTTCAAATGGTAAGATAAATTATTTGTATCTTTACCAATACAAAGTGTGTCCTAATAAAGAGACAAAGTTTACCTTAATATTAATTAACTAATTAACAAATAATTTTATAAATAAATTTATTTACAATATTAATAACTGCTACTATCTTTTTGCATAATTCCCTTGACTTATAAAGAAAGATTTTTTCACTTCATATAACTTTTATATTTAATCAACATAGTTTCAGCAATGAATTCAGTATTCTTATGTTTACTATAAAGATAATTAATTGTATTAACAACATTCATTTGCTCATGAATATAATCAACAACTTTTACAATTATGTTGCTTAGCAATGCACCACACACCTAACATATTTAGAACTATGTTTAGAGTTTATGAAAGTTTTGGGTTGGGGAATAGAAATGTTGATGATATTTGTAATTCTATACAGTTATCGCTAGTCCCTTCATTATGTCCTACAGTCTGGTAATTATGTTACAGTTATTGCTAGTCCTTCATTAATGTTCTACAGTCTTGTAATTCTGTTAAAGTTATTGCTAGTCCCTTCATTATGTCCTACAGTCTTGTAATTCTGTTAAAGTTATTACTAGTCCCTTCATTATGTCCTACAGTCTTGTAATTATGTTATAGTCATTACTAGTCCCTTCATTATGTCCTACAGTCTTGTAATTCTGTTATAGTTATTGCTAGTCCCTTCATTATGTCCTACAGTCTTGTAATTATGTTATAGTCATTACTAGTCCCTTCATTATGTCCTACAGTCTTGTAATTCTGTTAAAGTTATTGCTAGTCCCTTCATTATGTCCTACAGTCTTGTAATTAGGTTATAGTTATTGCTAGTCCCTTCATTATGTCCTACAGTCTTGTAATTATTTTATAGTCATTACTAGTCCCTTCATTATGTCCTACAGTCTTGTAATTATGTTACAGTTATTGCTAGTCCCTTCATTATGTCCTACAGTCTTGTAATTATGTTGACAGTTATTGCTAGTCCCTTCATTATGTCCTACAGTCTTGTAATTATGTTACAGTTATTGCTAGTCCCTTCATTATGTCCTACAGTCTTGTAATTATGTTACAGTTATTACTAGTCCCTTCATTATGTCCTACAGTCTTGTAATCTGTTATAGTATTACTAGTCCCTTCATTATGTCCTACAGTCTTATAATTCTGTTAAAGTTATTGCTAGTCCTTCATTATATCCTATAGATAATCAAGGTAGTCAATTTTATAAACGAGAACGAACTCAAAGGGTCACTTCATTGCGACAAGATGATCTGGAAGTATTGGATTGGGTGGGTAAAGTGGTCCATCGTAACATCACTGACTATACAAGGTAGGTGGGAGTCATAACAGGAAGGTAGGTGTGGTGATAATAGGATGTATTAGCTGTTTGTTAACCTTAAAAGTCATACTGTTTTACATTGTAGTGCCTCCCACAATGATTTTATTTTTAAGTTAGAAAACATTGTAGTAGTAAGTGCTGCCACTACCCAAACACTCTTTAATGGATTCATCATGGTACCATGCCACAGAGAAAACACAATGAAAGTATTCCAATAGAAACTGTGGTATTGTTTCTTTGACCTTTACACTTCATTCAAGAAAATACTAATGTATTGTTATTAAAAGCAATAAATTAGACAATTTACTGTATATTTAAATAATAGTGGTATAGATACAAGGTAACTTCTATATACTTATATATTATGTAATAATAATTAATTTAATACCTGTGATATATTTTAAAGTATATTTAGTAATCTATAATATAATCTATTATTTAGTTTATATGATGGTATGATATTATGTGATCTTGTCAACTCAGTTCATAATAGAGCAATAGACACCAACTGTAAGTTAATATATGTAATATAGCAATTAAGTTAATATATGTAATATAGCAATTAAGTTAATATATGTATATAGCAATTAAGTTAATATATGTAATATAGCAATGCAGTTAATATATGTAATATAGCAATGTAAGTTAATATATGTAATATAGCAATGTAAGTTAATATATGTAATATATGCAATTAAGTTAATATATGTAATATAGCAATGTAAGTTAATATATTTAATATAGCAATAAGTTAATAGATGGTAATATCTATAAACTTAAATGCTATAAAATGCTAACTTTATTTAAAAAATAATGATTATATTAACAATTTCATTATCATCATATCATGTAGACCATGCAACTATCCATCTAGGATAAATTGTTGACATTCTTTTGTTATTTTGCAGGAATTGATCTAACTTGATCACCTTATACAATGTCTTGAGGTAGCATTCAGTACTGCCAAGACTCTTTGGGTATTTCACGGGTGTACCATAGACCTCATGAAACTGCCAATGGCAGGAAGACCACAAAATTAAAATCCTATCTCCAACATTTTAGAATGATTCATCAACATGAAGCAAAAAGAAAACTGAGGAACACAATCCTGGAACTGAACAGAAAGAAGAAAATTCTATGTATTGGGATGAATCATATGACAATCTAGGCTCACTGAGTTCCAGTAAAATCGACAGAGGTAATGTTTCTCTAGAGGCAGTCAGAGACACTAAGACCAAAACGATCTGTTTCTGATGCTCATCTTAATTTAACACAACCTTACAAAGAGATCCTCGCAGCGCTAGTACTAGAAAACACCATGAGACACTCTTTATCAAGTGAACACATCTATCCTAATGGAAGTCAAATACGCAGGAAAGTATTAGTTACTCTAGACCTTCAAAAACAGAACACAGTTATAGAAGCTCTCAGTCAAAACAAAAAGTAAACAGAGACCACAGACAGCTGATACTAGTATGAACGCCACTGTCTCAGTGACAAGAAGTAAACCAATCTTTGAAGGGCAGAGACAGGTAGCTCTGACTCTATTAGCAGAACTAATGATAGATCTTCAGTGTCTAATGGTACATCTACTTCACGTATTCTTATCCAACTACAACTGTAGAACGTTCATATTCTTCAGAGACATCCCTTTACCCTGTGACCATATATCGCACCTCATCACGAACTAGTATACACAGTACGTCTTCAAGGAGTAGTCTGGATCGGTCAGTAACATGGATGACCATCATGTGACATTGAACCATCTAGCTAATGTAGGTCCTATGTCTTTACCACCACACATGCTCTCAGTGATAATGATATGGTAAAATCCAAGTAGTAACAGTGGAAGTGAAACATTAGCACAATGTGTTGAGGATTTGAACGAACGTCTTAAAGAGCTGGCATTATACATTGATGAAGAGAAAGAGGAATTGATTCAACAACTTTTATCTCTTAGTAAGAGAGAGGAGAGAGAGAGAGAGAATGTTATGTGTACACAGGTGTTTGAAGTACATGTAGATAGAACTTGAAATAGTTTTACACCTGTTCACTATGTTAGTCAAGTTATGTGCATAAAAAGACCACACAGTATGATATTCCATGACATCCAATTGTTGTTTAATAGTATTCCTTTTACTAGAGTACATATTTTACAAATTGCTGTAAATGTTGTGTAACTGGAATGAAGGCATAAATTCTGCCGAAAAAATGAAATTCTGTCTCTATCTACTCCCAGCCAAGAATGTTTGGAGTATGTGTATCCATTACAAGATAGCAATTCTTATAACTAAATGATCCATCATAATTATACATGATAAAGTTAGCATTCTTAGAAAATAGCTAAAACTATAGATATTATGTATCAACTATTTGTGAGAATCTGCTTTCTAAGAAAACTTAGTAACACATTTTAGTGTCTGAATACTGACTGAAATTATGAAATAATAGTCACTTACAATTATAAATAATCAGGACACACATTGAAATAACATATTAGGATCTATGTTTTATACATTTAATACTAATAATATAAAATACATCTGACTAGTTACAGTAGCATATGGTTTTGGTTCAAATCCCAGTAATTTGAATTTGTTTCAAAAGTAATAAACAAGTAAGAGAAGTTCCATTTACTAACTCATAACTATATCCACAATGTTTGACTAGTTATTTTTTTCAATATAATATTTCTATTTTCTTATTTTAGTTCAAATGAGAGAAAGAAAACTGAGATTTTAGAGAAACGTCATACACAACTTTTAAAGAAAGCAAATTATGTTATGCAACATTACGATGGCTTGTCTTATTGATTTAGCGAAAGATGTAAGTAATTTCATTACATAGTACGTTAGATGGTCCTTGTGTTATATCGTATTTCCTAACAATTAGTATAGTATTTCACTTACTCTTTGATATATTGCCCTACATCTATTATTTGAGCTTATACAACTAGTAGACGCCCAGATTGTGTTCTTCAATATTTGTCCATATAATGTCTATTTTCAATGTCTCTATTAAAAGTGGACCAGATATTTTGTCAATTACTTTTAATGAAATCAATCAGAGCAGTGATAGTTAAAATACAATTTGAAGTTATAGTTATGTGGGAGGGGATGTTACTATTATGTTATATAATTATAGAAGAATCTTTGCTCATCAAGCGTATAATAGAGACATCATATTAGAGTTCAAGATAAAGGATACTATGTTTTTTATGTAACCATTGATATAATTAGAACTGAATACATACTAATGAGGGGTTTAGTAAGCTTGTGGGTATCTATATATGTTGTTGTGTTTCCTTTGAGCAAGGTATGTAGAATGTACTCCAGCTAACTAAGAAAGTTCAGTGAAGACTAAGAAATATTAGTCATTGTTCCTTGATTTCATTACTAGCCATTTGTACTGTTATTTGTACTATTTGTTATCACTTGTTTACCAAACTACTACTTTGTTCGTAAAGAAAAACCTTAGACTAGAATTGTAGCTTACATAATAAATAGTCTAGCTTTGAATAGCAATTAACTTTAAGGGTTCTACTCAATTCCCTACCATAACAAGAGTATTGTTACGTAAAGTCATTATCTACCCATAATGAGAGTATTGTAGTTAATACGCAACATATCACTTTCTTGTTTTCATGTTATTAGTAAGTAGTAGTATTATATGTAGCGGTAACTCTACTACTATCAACATACACATGTAATGTTCAGTAAGATATTTTATTTGAACTATTTACCATACTTCCAAGAATAAAGGCTTCCTCCAAATAGAGGTCTGAATCTCTAATTGAGGACTGGTAATCTGAGCAAAATAGTAAATAGAGGTTTGTTCTTGAATTGAGACTACTGACCATATCCTTCCCACATCAAGCTATGTATACTCATGTCGCTCCCATTCATTATGTTTGAAAATATCCAAAATACAAATCTTTCTTTCTTTTGTTTCAATTGTTGACTGTCCAAAAAACATTTCAGCAAGATGCTGTGAAACATTTAGACTTCCTTTCTTTAGAGGCCTCCCAGTTTAGAGGACTGGTCACAAATCTTAGAAAAGAAATAGATGCCCAAACCTTTGTTTTGAGAAAATATAGTACAAATGTCTGACAA
This sequence comes from Gigantopelta aegis, assembly GCF_016097555.1. Lineage (NCBI taxonomy): Eukaryota > Metazoa > Mollusca > Gastropoda > Neomphalida > Peltospiridae > Gigantopelta > Gigantopelta aegis. Next base: position 39,995 of record NW_024534713.1, read on the forward strand.
GAACACTGCTATACTTCTAGTGTATGGTGTATTTATTGTTTGAATGTTAGGATTCTTCTCTTAGTACAAATTGCTATTATATATGATGGAGCATTCTTGTGAAATTATGAAGCACTTGTCTGCCTCTTTGTTGCCAACAATTACTACATCATGTTTCTCCATAATACTAACAAACTTAAGATATTCTTATAATCTTGAACGGTAATTGCGTTTGAGGTCTGTGGCTACTCAAATTATTAATGTATTGTTATATATTATACAACAAAGCATTAAATCTCTGGCTTTGATGTGTAATATACCTCTTTATATTGTCATTGTACTGCAAAGTATGTAGTAAATAGTAATTGTATGTGGTTTGTCATTGTATAAACTAGAACACAATATTCTAGTATTAATATAAAAATGAAGTACAGAATAAATTTAACACAATATGGAATAGATCTCATATATTATATGACTTAATCTAGTTTAATGGTTAATCATTTTTGTTTGTTATTTACTTATATCTCTACTATTACAGTCTTCTTTGTAAAAACAGTCATTTATATTAACTAGAGACAATATAATTGTTTACTTTAATGAAGAGTCATCTCTTAAATCATAATGGACTACTTACTGTGAGACACATGAGTACATATATTACCATATTGGTTGTAACTAGTATAAAAGTAGACTTGAATTATACATTTATACTTCTGACATGAAGAACAGAATTCTGAAAGTTTTGTTTCATAAAAACAGTTAGTCAGATGCTTATATTTACTTCAACTCCTCTATGAAGACAGAGATGCTTTAGGGTACAATGGTATATGTTGAACTGGGTCATCATTGTTCTCATAACAGTGAGCATGTGTCTCATCATATAAGCAATCCTACTTCTAATGTCATGGTGCTTAGCTTTAATGACAGTCAAACTAGTGACAACCAGTGATCCACAACAGTTAGTGTTCATTGTATAAATTATTATCTGTAATGATTATTCCCAATCATTGACAGGTAAGTAGTTAGATCAGTTGACCATCACTGATGACCCTAGGTAGTTGTCAAAATAAGTTGTATGAATTCATTATCACAATGTATTTCCCATCATATAAATGACCCTACCCAGTATTGTTTCAACTATCAGCAACCATCAGGTAGTCAGGAGTTGCAGTCAGATAGTCAGACCACTTGACCCACTGATTTGGTTAATAAACTTATGAAACAACAATAATTATATAAATATGTTAATTTAAATCAATTTCATGTTATTTACTACTATCGTTTATGTTAAATTATGCAAATATATTATTGATAAAGCCATCAGTAACACAGTTGTCTATTATCAAATTAAAGATAATCCAGTCTTGTATATTTACACAAATATATATTACTACACCATACTAAACACTTTAATCACCTCTTACGCCATTAAGTCCCCTAAGTTCATTATGGTATAGTCTTAGTTTGGTTTCATGCACACATTCTGATGTGATAGTAACTAGATAGTTATAAACAAAACTACCCACAAGACATACTAATGATGGCCTATTTTAAGGTAACTACCAGTTATTACTCACCTACCCTACACGTAATGACAAAGGCTTTGATGAATTGTACATGGACCACACTACAATATATACATTCAAAATGTACATATATGTATAGTGAGAGCGTAAGGTGACCATTAGGACCTTTAAGTAGAAGATCATGTACCACACTACATATATATACATTTACCAAATTTCATATATGTATATTCCATAGGTACATTAGCGACCTTTAATGGTAAGAGATACCGTACCAACTACATATATATACATTACCAAATTTACATATATGTACTATTGATAGGTACATTAGGACCTTTAAGTAGAGATTTAACTGTACCCACATTATATGTACATACATGTACCAAATATACGATATATGTACATGTAATGATCTACTGATAGAACCCTGGATTACGTATAAATACAATAGAGATGTAACATTTTTATAATAAATGTACCCCTACATAATGATTATCACTAAAATCTCTAGAAACAACATTTCTAATTATAGAAGTAATTTAAATGCTAATGACTTTTACTGTCAGGAATATTGTCCCTATTTACTGTGGTAGATATCCTGTCATTACAAGATTATAATTGCCTTATCTCCATAGACATCACTCTATCTAATTGTTGTATAGGTTGCTTATATTAAAGGAGATACAAACTCTACGACATCAAGTATCTAGTGTTAGTCTTAAAGGAAGAACTCGTCGTCTGTCAGTAGTCAACTCAAGAGACTTAAAGAGCAGGTATTTTATAAAACCAGTCATTACAAATAAGTAATTACCAGTGCTTCCATTCAATGTTTAGTCCTTCACATACTACATTATAATAAAAGTTCACAATAAAGAATAAAATTATCGTTACATTGAATTGGCTGTCATTTCTCTTTGGGACTAGAAGAGTTAAATTAAATATGAAGCATTGTGTTTATAGAAATGCAATTTGGCTACAAAAAGGGTTAACTATGTTCTTTAGTAATGATACTTCTTATATAATAACATATAACAGGAACATTTTACACATATCAACTACAGGCTTCACAGTAGAGTGATCCATGATTTACAAGTAGTCAAAATTTAATGAGAAGCCACTGCTAATGAGAATGAGATATTTATGACTTAGTTAACATTATGATTTAATTCTACTATTGTGATTGTGAAGACATAATTGAGTCATTCCTTACAAACATTATTTTAGTTGCAAAGTAATGCACACACTATAAGTGCCAGGGGATCTCTTGTTGTCAAAATCATACTGCCAAAATGTATGACAAGATTAAATAAGTAGACCTTATATCAACATTTATGATGAGTTTTTGCAGTATCATCCTCGATTCTCACTTTGGATTTTATGTGTCTTGGCGTGTGTCCAAAAAACCTCAAACATGTTTAGCCCCCCCCCCCCCCCCCCCAGCATGTATTCATATTTGTTCTAAAGCTCATTATTTTTTGTCTTATATAATAGACACTTGTTTGTGGGTGGTTTGGTCTGTTAATTATTCTAGTTAGTCTTAGCATTGGTGATGGTGGTACATGTTTTGTATGTGGGCTTGCTTGTTTTCACAAAACATTCAAACTACCTTTCAGAGTAACTAAAGTGGTACAACATCTTTATTTCATTAAGGTTTCAGCTGCCACAGGCACAACAGGTCCACCAGCACCAACAGCAGCCATACTTCGTTGGAGGTATGTGGCTACCGTAGACATGGCAATTGTACTTACAAAATAAATTATCTCTATGTGGGAGATTAGTGGTTCACATACTATTATTAGTCTCGTGGCTTTGTTCTCCTTGCTCACCTGTACATACATACAAAGTCATATATTCTCATTTCAAGTGTAGTTGAGGTCAAATGTTTAGTCTATTTGTTCAATTGATTTGATTAGCCTGTCATGTAATACCTTATTTTAGCACACATAATCTTTAACAACCAAGCTGCGATACAAATTACAACATTGTTAAACAATTTGTACATATTTATTTTAGTTTTTAAATTACTATACATAACTCAGTTCCCAGACCTACACACTAGGTCTGGGGCTGAGACTCAGAATTGCTTAAGAATTTATTTAATACTTGGGACAAGTTGATGCTTGGTGACTTAATAGGCATAATACCCAAATTCTGCATGCTGAACAGTCTTAATAAAACGTGACCTCAAAATTCACTATCCATACATATAAAAATCAGACCATTTACAGCGCCCCATACTAGTAGAAACAACAAGTTTAGCCACGAGTAGGTTGTGTGATGTGTATTAAGAAAAAATTAAAATAATCCATTTTTTAGCATATTTACAATATATCTGTTTCATTTTTATGGGACTATTTGCTTAGTTAGTAATTTAGTTATGTACTCCATTTGACTGATACTGATATTGTGTTATTCACATGGCAAAATTTATAAGACTTACGCATACAGGCCAACTCATACTATTCCACTACATCACGCACATGTACTCTACAGTGGTTTTACTATAACTAATGTTCAATTCAGTAAAGCTTCTCAAGATCTCTCTACTACATCTGTGGTATTCACTCGCATGGATTCTTTAAATCTTGTAGTTGTAAAGTAGGCAACTTGTCAAGTTCTCACTTATTGTAATTGAAGGACTAAAAAAATAGGTTAGATTTTCTAGAATTTTGGACTGTGTCATTTAAATGTAGTGTCAGTACCTTTATGTATATCAGTTTCTACTGGGCCATCACGTATACTATATGTACTACACATGGAAGTTTGTGGGTTCACCGACAAGATAAAACTATTTGTGGGTATAGTGTGGTTAGAGTTATATAGTGTAATTGGAGAATATTAAAGTCCGCAAGCTACATAAACAGTGGCTTATCACAGCTTAAGTCGCCATTTTGTCACCTATCTTACTAATCACTGGATTTATCATTATGTTTTTATGTTCGTTAAGTTGTAGCAGCCAAAAATCGTTTTATAACTGAAATTTTCTCCGGCCGCATGCTCTTAAGTCTTTTTGTTTAT
>NW_024534714.1:0-17839 GCF_016097555.1 Gigantopelta aegis
ATATATGAATAATATCTTTTCCATGTGGTTTGAAATGTATTCATGAACTGTTCCCACTAGTAAATACAGGAAGCTTTTGGTATAATTCGATCTTTAGTCATTGGTCTATTATCTTTGTTTATTTATTCTTTATACAGCAAACATACACTACTAAGCTGTGTATTAGGTGTTTCTGACAATAATTTTAAACAAAAATGTCATCACAATAACAATCAAATTATGCAGAATAGTGCTAATAGATTTAGTACAAAAAGTACATCATGAAGTACATATAGAATGATAATATTAGTAATGTTTCAATAACGACTGAATTATTATCTTCTCAATTTAGTCTACGTATTTCTGGGAGTGAGAGTCCTATTTGTGGGTTTCGAAGTTTCTACGCTAACCAACTGTAGCATCCAGAAGAACACTAATCATTTATGGCATGTTGTTAGTATTGGACTGATAACTATTATAGATTAACGTGAACGTTGCTGCGGACGCTACGACGCACTTCTGAATGAAGTTCATGCAGCGAAGTACTAACAGCAACCCTTGTGTTTACCATGACGTTACCCTAAATTATCAGTGAATTGCATGCAAATCATAATCCCTTGCTTGCTGTACTCCTGTTCTTTCTGAAACGAGTCTGTAGTATTTTTGAACCCTTGTGCTTTTTAATTAAGTGTTTACCTTTAGGATAACTATTTAAATTTAGAAGTAGTTAGGATTACCTGATCAATCAGCTATATAAGGTTAGGTCACTTGTCATGGTAACTGAAGTCTTTTTGCTAGTGCTTTCAGATGGAGGTTTTTAAGATTCGTCACAGCGATTTGCTACCTAAGTATTAAATAGTTTATAAAACCTACTGTATTACAGGTCTCTTCTATTCCCCCCCCAAAACAGGGAGATTGCATTGACATTTTTTTTTTTACCAGCCTAATACATGAAACCTGGTCATGGAAGATCCACTGAACCTGGGATGTCCATATCACTTCAAGGTTCTATTAATGAGAGTTTCATTCAAACATCAATTGTTTTGAAATCAAGCACTTCCTTTGTCTATCAGTACATTACTGACCAATTTTTTAGTGGTATAAATATCCAAGTTACTATACTATTTTCCATCAATGATTGGTCACAATGTCCATCATGTAGATCCATCTGTGGTTGATTGTTTAATTTGAATGTAAATAATTTTGAATTGGCCCATAATCTAGAATGGTAAACACCGGCTGATTGTAGTGGTAGGACTTTCAAGGTGCTAATAATAAGGTTTACCTGATATTGTCCTCACCACATCTATTAATCCCTTACTGAATGTCACCATTTTCATCATATTATTTCCTTAACATTTTGCCTTCCATAAATTTGTTGACTAGATACTACCAAGACTTGAGGGACATAATGGAGGAAACCAAAACGGATTCTTGGTGACGCAATCCTTGAAACCGCTGGTGCACTTGTTGTGGTGCTATTCTGTCTACTGTTGTGTCCCTGTTCCTGGACCAGATCCCAATCATGGTGGACCTTTCTGTCACTCTCCATCCGTCCTCGGTTTAATTACTTAGTAGTTTTCCGATTGTTAGATCTAGGCAAGAATACTCGACCTTTATTTTCTAGAATTTTAAATATAACAATCCTCCACATGAACGTTTTCTTTTCCTACAACCAAATCATACAACCTGTATATCTTAATAAGAGAAGACTTCCTTAAAACAGACCTTTACAGTATACATCATATATTTTTGAATGTTCTATCGTCCACATGCCTCATACATGTCTATTACATGTAACAAGAATAACATGTATAACGCACATATATTAGGGGTTATGTACTAACTATATATACCATCAATCTTAGGATAACTTAGTTATATTAGTGATATCCAGGTTTAGCACCAACTTGTTATAGTAACAATAACTTGAATCTATAATTATCTCTATTCTTAAATTAATTGACATGTGTAATGGTGCTCTTCTCCTTCATCTTATATAGAACATACTAGTAACATAAACAATAATATCTGCATGAAATTACTTTGTATTTGGTATAAAATTTGCTAGTAAATACAGGTAGATATAGCATTTTTATACCAACAGTACTGTAATTTAGCTAATCTATAGGTACTAAAAAATACTTAGATCATGTGGATTACGAGTATGTACTGTGGTTATCTTGCTAGCTCCTCTATTATACTATTTTTAGGTGATTATTGTACATTTAAGTGGTTAGGGCATTACTGCTTTCTCAGATGAAAAATGACAAACTTAGCAAAAGGGGTTTGTAATTGCCAAGCACTTTCTATGTCTAAAATGTATTATTTTTGTGACTATATCATTACAATTCTTTAAGCCTGTTGGCTTACTATTCCCAAACCGCCAGCAATAACTTGTGAGGAAATCTGATATCTGCCTGTAGTTATAAAGTTTTACATCATAAAATGTGGTCCAATATAAATGACATTTATGAATATTGTTGCCTGCTCTTACTAGGCATGTTTCTCAGAAAATATTCTATACCTTAACATTATGTAACATTACTATGGAATCATGAACCCTAATAAGCAACATAATGTTTCATCTTAGCGCTACTACATATTTGTGTTACATAGCAACATTTATGATGAAGGTGGTACCATTATTAGGTAGCATTATCATAGCAATGTACATATTAGAAGTATGAATACCTCATAGTAACAATTGCTATAGCAACGTTGCCGTAGCTACCACTATTTATATATATATATATATATATATATATCTATCCTTGTATCACAACAAAAACAATTATCTTGGTGACACATCACCATAGTAACAGCATATATATCCCCATAGCCACAATTGCTATTGCACAACATTAGATGTGACTTGAAGTATGATTTTAAAGATCAACCATATTACAATAACATTTTAACAGAATGTAGTTATAACCTACTTGTTAAGTAATTCTTATCCAATTAATGTTGTCCTTAATTTTATAATAACTGCCTCTTTTATTCTAGTCCTATCCCCATGCTAATATTTTGACATGAATGTAATGTGTACACAGAGTCATTGTTCACTGTAAATTGACTTATCTATCGGGTCAGTATATGCATCAGGTTTAGGTTAGTTAGGTAGGTATGGTTAATTTTACACTTAAAGTAAATAACACTCCTGTACATAATGGTGATGTCACTTCACTCAGACTAAGTACAAAATAACCAAATTATGCCAACCAAAACTTGGACATATGCTTGATCATAGGCACACATGTCCACACCCCATATATATTGTGTATTAACTATAATTATGAATCTTATTTTTATTACCATTTTGATCATCCATTTTCTTTGCATTGTTAAAAACATAATGCCATCCGTCTAGCTGTGGTTTGGGGACATGGTTAGCCAAGTACATCTATTGATCTAACAAATAATTTTCTTCTTGAGAACACTAAGAGAAACTCTTCTGTCATCATAGAGTTTTTTGCCAATTAATGTATTTGTTGAGTTTTTGTAAATGTTTTTTACAAATTTAATGAGGAATACTATTTGCTTCTGCTGTGACCACCAGTGAATGTTTGAGGTAACACCACCTCTCCGTTGTAGTATTTGCGTATTGATCTTGTTCTCCAGTTTCTAATCAGACAGACCTCCTCCTTCTATGTGATACACAATATTATTAAGAGCTCCCAAAAATTCTCAGAAAGAGTTGCAGCTTACCTTGGTATAAATCTGAATTCAACAATGTATGTTTTTACCATCAACAGAGTTAGTTATTCAGCTTTCTTCACTGTCAGGGGCATACCTCTTACTACATCCTTCATTTGCATCCCTTTTAGCCAAAGTATATCTTTCAGTGACCTGTCTCCAATCTATTGTACTATGTCATTTACTGTATCAGTCTGTCATAGTTAAGAGTACATCTCCAAAATCTCCAAATACTTACTCAGCAGATGTTTCTGTCTATATTTGTAAGTACCAAGAAAAGCCTAGAATGCCGCACATGCCAAAAATTGAAATAGGAATAAGAAATTGTAATTCATTAACTGGGGGTCGTTAATTGGGATTTTTAAATGCGCAACGTTCGCGGAAAAATAAGAAATAGGAATTGGAATGTCCGTCTGCGGCTTCCGTAGTTTTGGTTTCTTTTTATATGTACTGCAGATTTTGTCTTCAGCCTCTTTGGAGCGTGCTGTGTACACTTATGAATCTTATTACGGCAACTATGAATATGATTATGTTTAAAAATTAAAACTAAAAGTATACTTTCAAGGGTCAATAATAAAAACTAGTTCTACTTAAACAACTAGAACAACACTACTAATTATAATATTTTTTATTTTATAGGGCCTAAAATAAAAAATCATTGCCTGAACAACTCTTCTTGATTATCTATTGTTTCTTTATCTAAATTTATAACAGCTCCTTTAGGTTCCTCGAGTACTCCAACATTGGATAACTTTCTCCAGCTAATGGCTGTTGACTAATCTTGTTGTTAACTATGATGAGCTAACTATAGACTGTTTATATAAAGTTAATACAAAAATGAACATTCATAATTTATATCTATCTCCATTTTATAAGTGGCTGCTAACTTGAAGCTTTTAAAAAAGTGCAATGCAAAATATAGTACATCAAAAGAACTCAGGTAAATAATAAGTTATAAGCACAAAGTTAACCCAAATACCAGTTAAAACAGGTTTTTCAATGTTTTTTCAGTTGCTTGTATTCTCTTCCATGAGACATGGATGTCCATGTCCATGCAGATCAATCCCATAGAATATGTTAAGCTGTAACAATGAAAGGGATGGACCCTCAAGATAAATTCAATATGACCTCTTTATAATGAATAAGCTTTTTGCTTGTAGTTCTCCTAGCTCTAGATATTTTCAGTTATATACTTGTATGTTGGTGTTGCAGGAAAATAGTACACAACTAGGGCATATAGAGTAATGAGCGAAAGAAAAGATTGCTGATTACATTTCAGGAAATTATAAGTTTGTTCAGGATATTCATTAATCCTAATCAGATATAAAATATCACAAACCAACAATATAAAAAAATTACAATAACTATTATAAAAATTTCATATCCTGCGTTTTCATTTTAAATTGTATTACTTCACCATGATGATTTTGTATTAGATTGTACTGCTAATTTTTTGTTCTTCTTTAATTACAATTATTCCAAAATGTATCTTGAATGGAGAGAGATACAAAAGACAATGAAGCATGTTTCCATGTATTATCAATCTGCAATAATTATTCATGAATTGAACCTTCTTTGCTTTGGTAGACAGTTACTATTACTACTTACTGTTATGTAGTGTATCATACATTATATTCTCTGTTTGTCCTGAGTGCATGTTAACCTTACTTCTTCCCTGTTAATTTTAGGTAAATAACCAAGAGAAAATTTATTGTTATATTACATTTTGTTGTTGTTTTGCTTAAGGCAATAGATGAAAATATAGAAAGGCTTTTGGATTGCTGCTCACCCATTGTACTTTTAATTTTTTTACATGTTTAAATCAAAATATATAATTATAAGGGGAATTATAACAGTTCAACAATAATAACTTGTGGAAGAATCCTCACACTAAAAATCTTGTGTAACGACTACTGCTTTTCAAAAGGAATCAGATATTAAAAACATCAAAAATTCTAATATACTACTGTATGTTTTTTTGTAATATCTTAGAACTGTAGACATAGAGTAACGCAGATGAGTTTGATTGCCCCAATTTTGATTTAGGGTTGCTCTAATTGTTGAAAAATTGAGTCTGATTGAGGGCAAAAGCAAGTTGACTCAGACTTAAGGCCTGCTTGTAAGACTTTCTTTTCATATTGTGGTTTTTTTCTAACATTTTCTTGTTTAAACTCTACAAGATAGAAAAATGGTTGAGACTATTGAACTTGATATCATTTATTTAATAAATTTGTATACGTCAAAACTTTTCAAATATTCAACACACAATGACTTAAAATGTAAAAGCAGAAATTATTATTGTTTCTTGATATGCTGAGAAAACTCCATAAACTTAAAAAAATTTGCCTTCTTGTTCTTTTTATTATTCTGCTCTTGTGATTTCTGTCACACTAAAAGCTGGTGGAACCCTATTTCCAGTGCTGTCTCCATCTCCTTTATCCAATCTAATATATCTTGAACACCTTGACTAAAGTCCGTGGCTTTCTTCAATGTAGATATAGAGATAAATATGAATGAATACATAAAATGAATGAATGGTACCATACACTCTTTCATCTAAGTAATAGGCAAAAATTTTATATTTAGAAAATAGGGGGTTTAATTTAGATATATAATATTAGGTATATGAAAATAGAACACTCACTGTCATTACTCATTGAATGCTGACAAGTTTTTGAGTAGATTTACTACAGACATCTTCCCACATTTTATTAAGTTCATCTAATTCATCCTTAAGGGCTGATGGATTATCAAGTACATTTTCCATTAACCTTCATCTGATGCTTGTATGACATCAATACTTTTCTAATGGAATTTAAGGTCTTCCTGAAAACGACTCAAACAACAAACATGTAAAGAGAATATAGTTATAATGATGGATATTTACAACTACTTCATTTGAAGACTATCAAAAACATGCAAATACAACAAATATTTCTATTCAAGGTGCTAGATATATTCAATAGTTTCAAGACTTTATCTATGTCAATATTAACTCAATTGTAGCTTAAAATCAAATTATTTTATACAAACACATGCATTCTAGTATCCTGTATATTTTATAATAGCTATACCTCATGATTTATCATTCTTTCAGTGACAGTGGATATATCACCATATACTGGCTCTGAGTCATCAAAGGTAAAAGCACAGTGTTCACCCAAGACTTAAAAGGTTAAGAATCAATATGAACTATACCAAATATGGAAGCACTTCATAATCTGAGCAGTATATAATATATGCTATATATATATATATATATATTATATATATATATATATAAATCCAGCGGCTTCTCGGAAAACCTATATTACTGCGACGAGCAACCAAAAAGAGTAAAACTGTAACTGACAGCGTAACATCATATGGTTCAACAGACATTCAGCAAAAACTTATCAACGAACGTAGAAAATTCCTGCATGCAAACCTAGCCAGGATCATCAAGGCACACAATAATGAGGTCTTAAAGCATACCCGCACGTGCTCACAAAACCCTACAAATGCCGAAAAAAAAAGATCTCTGTCCAACAACATCATCTACAACGCAGAAGTTGAAAACATGAGCAGAGGTATACATAACCTAAATGAGACAAAGTTATACTAAACCTAACTGAACACCCTTTCAAGCATTTCAATATTTTTTTTGAATAATCACTGTCTTTTTTGAATTTTTCTTACACATCCCTTAATAGGCTGATTTCTGTTAATATTGTTCTACATTTTTTGTCACTGAGGTAAACAACGTAGACTTTTGGTTCTATTCATAGTACATTTAATTAAAGTATACATTCATGCATAATTCAGTTCCTGTTGATATAGTTCTGAGTTTTTCTTGCTTGAGTGATACAATTTCCTCCTTATTATTAAATTCAAATGTGGATTGCTATGAGGGTGCGGTATCTTGCTCCGAGAAAGTAGACGTATGACATCAATTTGTTGATCAACATGGCCAAGATGAATGTTGGATGAATGTAAACGTAAACTTCTGTCTAGATTGCTTTAATTAGTTGCTCCATTAGATTGATGCAAGATGACTCTAGTCTCTATGTTTTAGGAGGGGCATGTCAATCAAGCTTGCCAACCAATGAGATGGATCCCAAGCCTATCTAAACAATAACATTGAGATGACACAGACCATGGTATTCTATTATGATGCATAAAAGCTTATCTGATTAGATGACACAGACACATGTTATCATATTATGATGATAACAGCCAGTTGGAACAAGTAATAACAGTCAAGTCTTAAATTAACAAAGACTCTGAGTTAATTAATATTGCAATCTGATTGGTACAACTGAGGCATGTGTAGTATATTGTAATCTGATTGGCAAGGGCATACAATAACATGGAAACATCACGTTAGTTTTCACTTTTGGCAGCAACCTGATTGGTTGGCACCATAAAGTGTCACACTCCTCAAAAGATCTATATAAGCAGAGTAGGACCAAGCTCAATTTAGCATCATTCCTTCTTTGGGTAATACTTCCTTTGGACTTAAAGAAGATGAAGCTTCTTATCTTATTGCTTTGATCACTGTTGCTGCTTCTCTCACTCCCCATGGTTCGATTACATCACTCCAACCAATTGGTGAAATATGGTGACTACGTTCAAGTTGTTTGTAGAGGTGAAGGACCAAGTATGAGTGTGAACCAAAAAAATATGATAGAAAGTATAATGAGTATGTCATTTCAAAGTTACTCAAATTCAACTTATCGATGGAAGTAGGATTTACTAAAGTATATAGTAATTTTACTGTATGCGTTAAATGTTCTATACTGGAGGTGGCATTAGATATGAAGGAGTAATAAAAGTTAATTATACAAAATTTGGAAATCCAAGACACAGTTTGTTCTAACCGAAAATCAAAACGGTTCCAGATGGTACAAGAGTTACATTCTATTGTCATGGAAAAGGAGAATACCTTTGAATGGAGTGTTAGAAGTATAAAATATCCTCATAATCATCCTTTTATTAAAATTATTCTTCTAAAACATTCCAAAATACCACTCTTTCCATTTATGTTACTAAGGGCAACTGATGGATATTGGATCCAATGTACAATTTATGCATATATATAGATCAAAGGAACAGACAACCAATGAATGAGTTAAGTAAAACAGCTATATCTTTGTTGAAGAAGAAGGAAGTGAACTCACAACCCCCTATTTATCTCATCTCATCCACCTACTGTGTTTACACCTCCCATTCCTAAAAATCCAACAGTTCCATCTCAACCTCCCAAAGATAAAATTGATAATGATCTTGCTGGTGGTTATTTTGCCTTGTTGTGGAATATACTTGCCCAAAGCAAAGATGTCAAAATCACTCATTGAAGAGAACTGAAACTTTAGTTTTTGTCCATAAATTCTGAGCTCTACTAGTTATTTCAGGCATATTTTAGATGCATAGGAATTTTTTGAATAAGTATTATTTCCTTTAATCAATTTGACTTGTTTTCATATCATTTTTAATAAATTCATAGAAATCAAATAATGAAAATAAATGTGGACGAGTTTACACAATTCATAACATCAACAGCTAAAATTATCAAATATGATAATTATAACATCTAAAATTGTATTTTAATTGAAATAAAAAGGTCAATTAGTCCATTGGGAATTCAAATTGCAATCCTACCTGATTGTGTGTAATTTATAACTATAAATGATGAATAATTTATAATGTAATATCTTTATATACTTTTCATACAAAAAGTGCTTTCCATTAGCCTGATAAGTCCAATATATTGCCAGAAACCACTCTTCACGATTAAATGTCTTTTCTTCTTCGTTTCTATTAAAATACTGGCCATGCACGTTAGAACTGTACTAACAAAATACACTGGTTGTAGTAAATATGATTCGTTTCCCACATGCTGTCATCTTTATCCTTCAATTCAAGCCAATTCATGGGGCTAAAAATTCTTTTGTAAATATCTCTCTCATTTTCTCTGGGAATAATAATACATATCAATTTTATTATAATCAATAATTGGGCATATCAGGGCATATTTCTTGAGAAGTTTGTTGATAAAATTTGAATGTCATTCCAATTAAAATATCAGAGAACAAACCTTCCATTATGTCCTTTTTAAAGTGTGTTCAATTGCACTGATCTAACTAACCAAACTGCTCCGATTCCTTCTTTTATCCCTAAACTTTCTGTTTATCTCACCTAAATATTCTAGATAGGTTTGTACCAATCCACTTTAAGTAGAGACTCACAATTCCACTTTAAGTACTAGTAACACAGTTTCCAAAGGCACTCTGGAGCAATTTTGTCAATTATATTAATGACAGAAGCACCTCCTCCGTTGTCAGTAGTACTAACAGTTGTAGTAGGAGCTTGTACTGGGAGTACTATAGCAACAGTTTCGAGTTTCTGTGTCTACTTGTGATATCCATTTCTCAGTGCTTATCTTTGAGCATGGTGATGATGTCTCTGAATTGTCTGATGTCACGGAGATATTAAATAATGTCTCGCACAATGTGGCATCATTACTGACTTATCTTTGAGTTTAGGTGATACTACTAGCATACATTAAGACATATCAGTAATATCTGCTATACATGCATATGTTATAGAGTAATCCCACCATAGATTGTATGCTCATTACTTGATACTACAATGTGGATTTCAGTCTATTAGCTGGAGGTGGGCTAACTCTGAATATGATTTGGGTGGAGTCAATAACGACATTGGAAATGATGTTTGATCAAGTTAGCTTTTCTGAAATACCTATTTGTTTGAAGTCTCATTGATATACTCACTGCTCCTTTAGAAATAGACTATAGACAATAGAAAAGATAATTAACAATTATACTGAAAAAACTTAGGAATTGTCAACAATAATTAATACATTACACCTCATAACTAACAAGAGTATAATCTATCCTATAATTGTTTTGGAAAATACTGACTTTACAATGAAACACTGACTAGAAACTACAAACATATGTAGTTAGCAGTATGTCTGTGGAAGACTAATAACTGTAAATAGAATGTAGGCAAAGAGCAAACTATTGAGAATCTTTGAGCAGATCCGTGACACCCATTATATATGTACACTGTTATACGTGACATGTACATGTACTGTATGTACAAATATGGTGATGTACCTTATAATGGTTGAGTAGTCTTCTGTTCCTTAACAACAGACATAGCTGGACTCTCAACCAAATGAACATAATCACTTATTATCAAGAATGTTCTATAATACAGATTGAAACTTCAGTGTTTCTACAACTCAAGTTTACTGTTAAACACTCCAACTCCTCTTATTTGAAATGAATGACAGCCATTAACTAACATGAATGAACAGAGTCCGGGTTTAAAGATGGAATAATAATGAAGACTTTACCATTTATATAAACTACACATTGTATCATAAATGTTATGACATCAGCATGATGATGAGTATTGTAGTTGTAGTGCGAAAATGTTAGCTAATATTAGATAGTGCTGAGTAATGAAGTCTTCAATCAATTGCAAATGTACCGTAAAGTGGTATAAATACAAGTGTATGACATCATAAAAAAGAAACAATAAACATTAGTGTTTATCACATTTTCCATTCCAAGTCATGGTTGTTTTGGTGAGTTACTGGAAACATCCTCTGTACATGTGTCTTCAGTAGGTCACTTAATGGATGGCTAAGGTGATAAACTTGGTGTTGAAAGTCAGACACTTTAAACAAAGGACATGTAATGTCTTGGAATGGAGGTTGACAATACTCGTTATTTTGTCATATAGATATCACTGTTTCTCAGATGTGAGACCATGTGAATGAGTAAGGGAAAGCAAAGTAAGTTTTTTGGTTTAGATGAGGGGATTTCATAAGAGATCTAATTCTTTGACTAGACCATTAATCAATTCCCTTAACTGAAGCTTGTGAGGTGGGTTACTGTCAATAGTAAAGTAATGATTTTTTTATATTAGGTCTACATTTGAAATATGAGCCAGGATACTGCTCAATTATAAGTAGGGTACAATACTTGACCGTCTTTACTACCAAATAACTGAGCAATGTTCACCAATGAAGACTGCTTTTTACGACATTGGTAATCTCATTTCGACAGTTAACTTCAGCGTGCCTGAACTCTTCTGTTTGATTAAGCTGAAGGACCAATCAGGAGGAAATGTGTCTCTCATAAGTAAGAAGGAGAGAGTGAAAATTTATGTATTATGGACTGTCAAAACTGTATCTAGGTATTCTACCTATAAAAAGATATGAGTAATCCCTTCATATATTTTTTCTAACCTGACTATAAAATGGATTACTCTCAGTATAATACTGAATAAAAGAAACAGTGTGAGTGATGCTTTGTCATAACTAAAAATCATTAGATGCCTGTTATTCCTTGCTTCCATGTTTTCTATATCAATAAAAAGTTTTGTGTATGTTAACAAACCTTGTTTGTATCCCATCTTTTATGTAGCTATCTCTTGTAGTATCAAGGTGATACTTTCCTCTCCTATGAATGAATAGAAATATTTTCTGCCAAATCTAGTATGTCAAAGAGTTTATTGATTGCTTTAATTGTTTCACTGTACTTTTACTCCATGAGGACTGAAAGTAGTTGCTGGGGTCATTTCGTTCCTTACAAACATACCTCAAACCTGTTGTCATTTCTCCAACATGAAGATTGGGCTATGACTACAAGATCAAGTTTCATCTGTAGATAACTCAGCCATATCATCTATGATATTGTCCAGGTATTTTCCATTAAAGTTTTTGTAACACTTTATTTTACATCCACAGCCATTACTATAAGAGTTTGCATGAATAGTATGTTCCTTTTGTCTGTTAATATCTCTTCATCTCTCTTTTTATCTTTTCATTTATCTCAGGTGGACTGGTATTTGTAGGTATTAAAGCTGCTTTTTAGAATATTACGCTAGCTCATCGTTGCGTAACGTTACATTACGCTGGATTGGAGTCGAGCTCTATTCCAACGTCAATGGTTGAGCGTCTGACTAATCAGGTTAGTGAGGCCACGTGGACTATTCCATAATAATGGAAGGAGAAGCTTATTGAAGCTATGCGTGGTTTTCCTTGCCTGAGGCAGATGTCATATGGTGCTTAAAATGATCTAAGAGCTAAGGAAAATGCTTGAAAGAGGGTTGCTTTGAAGGTTAACATGTTAGCTATGTGTAATAAAATGGCTAATGAGATATAAATTCTTAGGTAGGGGGATGGTGGTAGTGTAGAAGAATGTTCAGGAAAGTGGAAATGCCTGAGAGACAAGTTTGTGAGGGAAGCAAAAAAAAAGTAAAGAATAAGAAAAACTGGTGAAACTGGCCTTGTATGTTTCTTGCTGGCCTTTCTTCAATCTGATGTTGTTTGTTGTTGATACAGGGAAGCACAGAATGTATGTATAAAAGATGAGTATTGTATTTTTGTCTTTGCAGATCCACAAGCAACTTCACATCAAACCACTGCTATGTCTGTGTCACAGGCAACATTGATATCCACTACGGATAATGAGAAACAAGGAGGTCGTTGACACAGCAGCAATCAAAAGCATTCTGATTGTTTTATTTTCTGCATGCATAGCACAATATTTATATAGCTTGCTTGACTCCAGAACTTCAAGTTATTCCAGGCTATCATCTCCTGAGCCCAACCACTCCCTTTCCCAATCTACATCTCCAAATTCTTCACTCCCAAACCTTCACCAAAGTCAAGTACATCTTCTACTTGTTCCAAAGGAGCCATCTACACAACCACCTAAAAAAGAAGGCTAGGGCAGAAGAGATTGACAAACTACTGGTCAAGAGCCTCAATTCATGGCATAGGAACAAGAAGGCAAGAAAAGAAGACTTGGATGATGAAGGCCATTTTGGCCTGCAAATAGCAGCTACACTTTGCCGGTTCACTGCTCGACAAAAAGCAATTGCCAAATTAAGAATTGACCAGTGTCCTAGTAGATGTTGAATTTCCTCCTGAGTACTCCATCCCAACCAACTTTACAACTACCACCTATGAACTATTCAAACTGATTTTGATTATTATAATTATTATGATTTTTTTTGTTAGAAAATAATTATTAATTTGAATTATTATATTTCGTTGTACATGATTATAGGCCAACATACCTTCACCTTTTTCACTATTAAAATATGACTTGTGACAATCTCGAATGTCGGAAGCTGATTTGAGTGTCTGTTATTATAAACAAAATTATAACTAACTTGTTACTGCCTACATGAGAGACAGGTGCCAGTCCAGAAGGAACTCTTTCATCCCCCAACTACCTTCCACAACATTTCCTGATCCATCCTCACCATCCTAGTGGACAATGTATGGATGACTCCGTAGTTCTCAAGTAATTGTGAAGAGCAATTGTTTGCTTTAGTATATGCTACAAACCTTCTTTGGCTCTGAATTTATTGGATGACGTAATATTCACCATTTTGTTGGCAAGGGTTCCAAAGGAATTTTTAATGATCCGCCTTGTCCTGTTCAGTCTATAATTGAATATAGCATCATCTTTTATATAATGGAAATTCAAATAATATAAATAATATATGTGTTGTTAATTATCATACCAAGCAAATATCTACCAGGGTAGGGCTGTAAACATGTTAACTTTAAGAGGAAATGCTTCATCTCTAACAATAACATAAGGAAGGTCAGGTGAAGTTATGCCAGGAAGTGGGGAAGGATTTGGAAATTGAAAATGCACAAAGCATTGAGTGCTTTACCAAACTCAGAGTTTAGCTAAAATTCCTCCATCACAGTGGCAACCAGCATTCCCAATATCAACAAGAATGAATCTATTACACAAGTACTTTAATTAAGTAACAAATTGAATAAAGGACTTGACTGTATGAGCATCACATATATCCAAAGAACGAAAGAATGTGTACCTTTATAGTTATAAAAAATAGTGATCCAGCATTTTCAGGAGCTTAAATTATGATATTCTTTTTCATCAATGGCAGCCCTAATTATGATACAAAAATGTCATATCCATTCTTTAACTATCAGAACATGTGGGTACCTATAAAAATGTGGGAAGTTCCATAATTGGTCAAAACTGTCCATTTATTCCCTTCCACTCCTGTTCCGAACTTGGTGCCTTCACATACTGTGGTTGAGAGCAGACCATATTGCTTCAAATGTAGCTTTTAATATGCCACAAACTGTTAGTCAACCCATACGGAATTTGATTGACAAAGAAACCTGAATAAAAAATTTGCACAATTATTGTTGCTGTCAAAACCAGTTCATCTAACCTATGAATTTCCTGTGGCAAAGATATCTTAAAGTAAGAGCCAGCTTCTCTGCTAGACTAATCTTTGGCCCAAAACACTACTATTGTATGTGACGGCAACTCAAGGAAGGGCCAACTACTACTATAATCATAAATGTATTTCAAAAAGATTGATAGCAGTATGATACTTCTGCTAGTAGGCGATCAAGCTTTCTCTAGATATTTAACCTCACTGTGCATGGGGCTGTGGGTGCATAGCAAGGGTTACTGTAGTCTGTCATTGTGTGTGTGTGTGTGTGTGTGTGTGTGTGTGTGTGTGTGTGTGGTGTGTGTGTGTGTGTGTGTGTGTGTGTGTGTGTGTGTGTGTCTGTTACCTGGATAAATGGGTTTGAACTGCTTTAACTCGGCAAAAACAGCACTGGTACCACCAAACTATAGTGGAGGGTAGCAAAACGTCTGTGCTTCTTAAGAATACTGCCAAAAGGAGTGTCAAATGAACAAAAAGCTTTAAAAGTCTGAAAACCCTTTGAAAAAAAGCACAGCTTTCAGTGAAGACTTGAGAATTCAATAAAAAACCTCCTGCATACAGCTTATGACATTTTCCAACTTTTTAAGTGAGAATTTTTGCAAAAATACTTCTTTGGAAGTTATGACATAACTTTCGACAGTTATCTTTGTCAATACATTGAGTGTGAACTAGAAATAACTAGCACTATAGCTGTCATTAGAGAATCACTAACTTTTACTAAGAAGTTGGAAAGTATTGGTACCTTTTGTCAATTAGAGTGCAAAGTACCCAGTAGACACACTAAACAGCAAATAATTTTCCCTTTGATTGAAGAGAAATGCTAAGTCATCAATAATCATCTTGCTCATCACGTGAGATATCTCTTGTCTGTATTCTGTGCATGTGGTATAAGGGTCCTTGAGGAGGTTAAAAAGAATAAAGAAAGTCTCTGGATAAGACTACAGCGAGGTAAGCACTTTAGTGTATTTCATTTTAAAGTGGGAGTCAGGATCTGAAAGCCTTAGTTCTTGTAATAAATTATAATACTCTCTTGCGTCTCCTTCTAGTGATTATAGGTCCGTACCCCAAACTGTTTTTATCCTTCTGCGTCGTCTTCTTTGATGTAATATACAAAGAATAAGCATTGTAGTGAAATCTTCTTCCATTCTCTCATGCTAGTTAGTCCGCCATTTTAATTTATACAGGTGATGGGCGGTGTTTAACAGTTATTAAGTGGTTTTAATAACGTAAGTATGTTACAGTGTATGTAAACGGAGACTTAACGTGAGGACGCTTGTACGAACTGTAGAGTCGACGCTGGACGAATGTCATATTCTAAATTTTTTATGATATTTAGAGATTAATGTATTCGTACAATAATTATTAAAAAATCATTTTCATGTTGATATTCATAATGATGACAATACCCATATAGCCACAAATGTTTGTAGTACAAATGCATAGTTCCAGCATGACCTGTGCTTGATAACCTATGATAAAGTATGTGAAACTTCTATGAGTATGTCACACAAGGATTGAAAGAAAGTTGGAATATTTTCTATTCCATTTTGTTTATGTTTTACTAATGATAGTTCAACTATTTATGCATACTTGTCTACTAAGAACATTATATAATAGCTAGTAATAGTACTACTAATAATGAACCATAACTGTTTTTATTGGCAAATTAGTAAATACATTTCATAATATACATTTACCTATTGTTGACACATGGTGTACTTTCATGTGATAACATACCCTGATTACAGTCTTTTATGGCTTCCCACTGACATAATTTAATCTATTTGTCAAATACCAACACCTTGTGATCAACATACAAAGAATGTACTCTATCTTGTGCAAGCAATAAATATGATTAATCCTTAGAGACCGGGTGTCACCAAAATTTGTGACACCAATTATTACGTCAAAAAACACGTGAGTCATATATTCGTGACCAGGTGTAAATTGTAAAAAAAAGTTATTGTAGCGCATCGCTTTGTTTTGTTTTTTTTTTTATACAAATTAACAAAGTAAATTAATGCTCAGGAAGTGACAGACAGATTGTCAGAGATACCTGCAGATGTAAGTGATAAAGAATGTGATCATATGGAATAGGAAGATTTGAGTAGTGAGGGTAGTAATGGCTTAGTGATGAGAGTTAAGTGAAGACATTGATGAAAATAAAGCTGTGTCAGCTATGACAACAGGAAGAGGAAAGGGGACAACTAGAGGAGTAGGTAGAAAGAGGAGGGGAAGAGGAAGTAGTGAGAATATTAGATATCAGAAAGAATCATGTTATATTTAGAAAGAAATAAAAGGTACAATTATTTTTTTAATTTTTATTATCCATAATTATTAGACACAGACACTGACATTCCACCAGTACAACAAACCATTCAAGAAACACCAGGCCCTACAGCTAATCTTACTGACAAGTTATCACCAATACAATGTCTTAATCTTTTCTTTACTTCTGCTGTATGGCTAATATCTAGTGACAAAACCAATGAATATGCTCTGTACAAGAGGACAAAAGCACAATAGAAGACATTCTGCTTATAACAACTGGAAAGGAATTACAATAAAAGAAATGAAAGCTTTCATTGGAATGATACTCAATATGGGAATAATACAGTTAGAGCACATCTGTAACTATTGGTCAACTTGTGCTACATGTAATATTCCTTTCTTTTTGCCAAATTATGTCACGAGACCGTTTTCTCCAAATCTTTGGAATGTTTCATGTAGGTGAAATTGATGCAAGACCTAGACAAAGCAAGATACAAACCATTTCATCAATTTGTTATTATCCATCATAAAAAGTAATTACACACAGATAAATAAGTAGCTGTTGATGAAGCAGTAATCACCTTTAGAGGTAGAGTTAGTTTCAGGGAATACTTAAAAGGAAAACCTAACCCATGGGTAT
>NW_024534715.1:0-18809 GCF_016097555.1 Gigantopelta aegis
CTGTACTAATTTACTTGAACAGACTGGGGTACTTTCTCATTGGAGGAGTAGACGAAGTTGGATTTTTAGGGTCTAATGTCTTGTAAACAAAACTTTTCTTTGATCTAGGCCTAAAGGAATATAATCCTCAGATATTGTATGTAGCACAGAGTGAAATCATCATCAGGTTTTTTATGCAACCAATAGAGGCTTAGGATCCCTTTGTCATCAGTGAGTGACTTGATCTATAATAGTAATTGTTCTGTAGATTTGATTGTTTGTTAGTTGTTGATACAGTGGCATCATTAGGAGCTGCTCTCCATTTTTACATGGATCGATGGGGTAAGTCTAAATCAACTCTATTTATTGTATTACATTATCCTATAGAAGTTGATGTAGTTTTATACTTGCTACACAGAAAGCATTAGGCTGTCCTCCCCTGGTCTAGCTCCTATTTCTTTCTCAGAACGAGCTAAGTAATTACTATATTGTTTAGTAAAAGTGTACAAGTATTGTCTTAGAATAAAATATTATCTCGTAAAACAAAAGTTCAGTCCTTCTATTTGATGGTGACACGTTGTATGTCATATTGGGGAATAGATGGTATGCCAGAGAGTGTAAGTATAAAGAGCTGTTGGATTATTTGCAGTATAATATTGTCTCTAGGTATCATCAAACACCTAGTAGTAGCATTGTTGTGTGGCCTCGTAAGAGAAGGTCTGTCCACAATAGCCAAGAGGTATACAATATATATTGTATCATTAATTATGACTTAATTGAAGGGGTTGGAAGCTGAGGCTGGAGCGTCATCATAAAAATTGTGAATTGATATGGAAAGGTGTTCAAGATTTAGGGTTTAGAATTGTATATTCGTAATCCAGTGAGTTCTTTTAATACTAATACATTGTGTTTGATATATTATATTAGGATTACGCTTACCAACATTACTGCTATTATCATACCCAGAAGACATTGATAATCCATATCGTGTTAATGCTTATGCAATGAAGTATGTCATTCTGCTACAAATGATTTAGTATTAATTATTACTATAGAGAGGCATTGAGCTGGGTGGAGCATTACCTCCTCTTGCAGGCAAAGTAAGAATTTTATTTGTCTAGTTTAGTTATATTTCTTGTAGGTGTGGCGTATTGGATTAACTGGGCTATAACTCAAACAGAACATTGTGCCCCAAACTGCTCTCTTACTGCATTTAAAGATGGTCTAGTATCAATGGTTACCAACCCAAACTAAAAGCTGAATTGTAAGGTTGAACATTTAAATTGCTGCACTAAATTAAAACTGCTCATTTTTTTTAAATTGATAATTGGATAAAAAATAAGTTCAACAACTTCCTACCCAAATTAAAACATCATGATCATAGTCAGGGTAACTAGAATAATCCAGAATTTCAAAACCTAAATCATATAAAATTTGAGAGCACGTTTATTTCTTGCACCTCATTTCTAAATGCACTCCCATGTGAACCTTGGTGATAATAATGATAACATTGTCCTCATCATGTGATGTGCCATGCCTTGATGCTATGCAAAATGGATACAATAACCTGTTACCATGGCAATCTTACTTGTGCCCTTTCATTAAATCAATATGGAGATGTAGGGATACATTTGCTGAAGAGCATCAGGCAAGAAAAACTTTAAATTATGAAATATTGCTGACGAGACTCTGTAATAGAGTGTGTGTGATTAAACCACAATATTGTATTGACTGTTTACCTTTTCTAGTGTTAAGGATGTGGTCTTTGTGGAAGATTGTGGTGGATATTTGGACAAGAGTGTGGTAACCACACCTCTTTAAATTGGTTCATAAAATTGTGAGAGTCTATGTACACCCCAAAATGTACCCACAGACACCCATCATCATCTCCTACAAAATATAACATAGTCCCACTGCTCAAATGAAGATATGGACCTCACATATCTATATAGACTAAGTATGGTTGCTATGGGTACTATTGGATATACCTGTCCCCCAATAAGTCTGGATAAATTAGGAAATAAATATGTTGCATCTTCACCATGATCACCTGTTTCAAGACAGTTTGATAGAGGAGATCCTATCTAAGATGACATCATTATGACATCATTAAAATAGTTACCTTATATCATCTGTTCTATATGGTCGTATGACGTAAGTATGACTTTCTTATAAGACGAAATTACTGTTTGTTCTTCCTCTACCTGAGGGAGCAGCTTCTACAAAATGGTCACCACTATCATATACCAAACTAATGACATATGATAAGTACATACCATATATGGTAACAATAGATACCAAATACATACCAGATGTGGTAACTAGTGATGCAAATACCATATGGTACATAATTGACATAAACACATCTACATATGGTAGATAAGTGTAGTAACCTATTGACTACAAAATAGTACAATACTTGGTACCGATGTTTGTGAATAAATACATACCATATTTGGTCATAACATTTTAATATTGACAAGATGACAATTAAGACTGTATTTTATTCATTCGGTTACAAAACAATAAGGATGATTATAATAACATCATACAAATATATACAACGTGTGATTAATGTAAATTAGTGAGCAAGTCACATGAGAATCATATTGATGATTCATTAGTCTGCTGTTGTATTTGTCTTGTTCAACTGCTGCCATTTTACCTAATATATTCAAATTGCCCTAAAACCCATGCCTCCTCAGGAAACTCCCATTAATTAAATAAAAGTGTCCTTAATAATAATTAGGGAAGCACTGACAAAAATAGGTATGTACATGCTGTAATTGATTAATGGACAGGGCCCACTGTCAATGGGGTAGTAGGGGAGGAGAGAGCAAAAAAGGAGGTGACCGTAATTAATGATGACCTAACTCATTTAGGCATTTAAGTTGTTGCTCATTAAAATTAAAAGCACATAACATTTAATGCAGCATCAAACTAAAGTATGTAATTAGTCTTTACCAACATTTCAGCAACAATTCCTCCCATTTTAGCATGTGGTGATAGGTTTAGGATGAGCCTTATACACACAAGCTCTACTAAAATTATATGACATAATGCCCTGGTCTTTTGTTGGGGTTTAAGTCTTTTGATAGTGGTTCCTTACATAACCAAGCAATGTAAGAATCTATAACATTGTTGTTCTCTCTTACATCAGACATGTAATGATACAATCATACCAGTTAGTGGTCGATTAGGAATGGCTGTCAAGCGTTCAAAACAACGATTTACATCTTTCACAGCAAGTGTGAAAAACGAATGCTGTTGTCCTAACAGACAACAACCTATCAAGATTTCAATTTAATAATCTTAATAAAGTAATTGTTACCCCCTCCGCCATTTCATGCATTTGTTTGATAGTGTTTCTTCATCATCGTCCTTGACCATAAACTGTGTCCTGTTGATTTTATCTTTTCAATTTTCCTATAAAACTTCCTCTTCATCGCTACTACTGTCGTTCCCCACAACTTTCTTTAATAATGATAATCATGGGCATTTTGTTTCAGGCCGCTAAATTCTTCAAGCAATAATTTGCCCTCTGTCCCATGTGCATGAGGAAAGATAAAATAAAACTACTAAAACACGAAGATCTTGAAGAGCAAAAGCGATCAGCTTTGTAGCCACATTAGCAGTTAATTCAACTCCAGAATGTTGTGGTGTATCCATATCTGAACTTCAGCAGATGAGGAACGATCTTTTTCCATCTCATCTCTAACATTGTCTTATCACTACCACTGTTGCTCCATTTCTGTTGCCCTAGCAACAGACTTTCATGTCCTTTAGGAGTAGATAGTCTTCCTGGTTTCTTTTAGCGTGTGTGGAACTAATCAAGCCATTCCAACAAGCTAAATTTTATAAAAAACTGCCCTGCAGAAGAATTGTAGAATGAGAGTTAGGTAAGAATCGGGATCACCATCATACTTCTTCTCCACTGCTGTCTCCCTCGTCAGTTCTTTTGTGTATCGATTGGTCCACATTTCTTACCATTGTGCTAATGTATGTAATAGTAATAATTTGCTCCATATTCACATATTAGGATTAATTACAAAACACCATTAAGATGTTCATACAAAACTTGTTGAACGACCTGATAGGACCAAGAAATAACGACGTTGATCATAGTCATTAGCAGGTTCAATTATCCCAATTACAGGAGACGTTGTAATACTGTGAGTAGCTCTTTTATAGAAGCAACGGAAATACTCTTAGATATAACTTTGGGACTAGTCATGACAAATATTATAACAAGTACCAAATCATATAATACATATTACCAGCCATAATATATCAATAGCTGGTTAAGTGTTTCACCAGATGACGTAAAGTAAGGAGATTCATGAACATTAGGTGAAGCTCTTTTTACCACAATAATTCTAATAATAAGACAATAAAATTAATTAATACATAATAAAATTGACAACCAGTTGGACAAAACATAAAAATATTTGGGCTCTCCTAAATGGGAATAGAGGTCGTTAGTAAGACTAGCTTGTTGCATCTGCTGCAGATGTTAAAAAAACTTTACTATCAATAAGTGATAATTCAGGACAATATTATCAAATAATTATTGCAAATGATGTACAATCCAAGTGAAGACAACTGGGAATCACATCATCAAACATACTTCAATATTTATTAAGGATACAAACCTGTCAATTTTTCTTTTTAATGCTAACACTCCTGTCATCATCAGAAAAGTTATATCTAGACCAGGAGCTATAGCATATACAAACTCGGACGCCTCTATTATGAGTTTCCGAACTAACATAGCTAAGTGATCTAATCCATTAGATGAATGGATACACACAAAAGAAAGAAAATAACATACCTGTTTCTTCTAACGTGTACAGCTCTCTTCCATGTAGCACGATGTTTATCATAATCTATTTGGTGCATAACACATAACAATTTAACTCCATCTTGACATACTAAAGAGAACTTAGACACTAATAATTCAATATTACCTATTATTTTTTTTTTTTTTTTTTTTTTTTTTTTTTTTTTTTTTTTTTTTTTTTTTTTTTAACACAGTCAATTCGTTTGTTCTGTCGTCCATGGTCGACCATAGAATGCCTATTTAACGAGTAATATGAGTAATGAAGAGTGTCATTTACCTTCTACTACTCCACAGAGGAAGGATTTTGTCGTATTATTTGTTGCCATCTCTCTTTAGCTACTAGACCTACTAATCATTAAACTCCAAAAGACGAGTTACTTTACACCCACAACACACTGTCAAGAAAACTGGTTTGATCCGAATACTCTGACACTCGTTAAAACCACGACCCCATTCTAAAAATAGACAAGATGTCGTGTCCTACATTTCATTCTCGTTGTGGTAAGCATGTATAGATAATTCATGGAGGAATGCAAGCTAAAAGAATCAAGTAAGGGAAATGGTTGTTGCAGCAATATTAATAATCTGTTGGTAGTCCTACAAAGGGTTTTAATCATGGAGTTGTCCCTTTCGATGAAAACAATATTGATTGGAGATCACTTTCAAATTGAATTCTTAAAAACAATTGAAAGAAATGGGCTGATCCTTGGAAGTTGGTCTGACTACACACAATCCAGAGATACTAGAGTATCCATCAACAATGGCCAATTTATCTAATGGAGGATATACTGTATATTTAGAGGAAAACATGTTTAATAAATGGTAAACTTTTTCTGAAATGCACAAGAAGCTAGTTTAGAACATTTTAAGGTAAGGTCAGTAAGTTATTTTACATATGTCATACCATATAAAATAGGTTCATGATAGAGTTGGTATAGCAATAAAAAAAGTCTGTACAATACTCTTATTATTAACATAAAGTAATTTGATGTTGTCCTACCAAATTTTCCAAGTGAACAGCTCTTGTATGGTGTTGTTGATGTTTATGGAGAATGTGTGGAAGTTAGATTAGTAGAATCACTCAAATTCCCATTGTGTGTGTGTAAAAATATTACCCTTCACAAGATCAATGTCAGCTCAAAGACAACATAGTAATGATGACTTTAGGTTCAGTACTGTCTTTCGCAGTCGACCTTTGAATCACAATGAATGGTTTGCTCTGAGCTGGTATCTGTAGGTGGTACTCCTGGAAAAGGCTCCCTACAATTAGTAATAGATTAATATTAGTTATTTCATGATATATTTCCGAGTAACTAGTGAAACAGCCTAAATCACATCTTGAAGATATGAGGGGTCTTCAAATGTATGGGTTATTTCTGGACCTCAAGTTTTGTATAAAGATAACAGTTTAGAAGAGACAATAATCTTGATGAGTTACATCAAGGTTCAATTGTTGCTATAATGGTGCTGTATGATCAATATGTTCTTCATCTTGCAGTAAATGGTAGAGATGTTGGTATTACGACAAACAATACCAGCAGGTAAGAATAGTTATATTGTTAACTGTTTAATGTTGATATAGGAAGACGAGTATATGCTGTAGCAGATTTATATGGACAATGTACTCAAGTCAGTACAAACATTATTTATCATAATATTGTATTATATTAATGTATTAGGTAAAAATTAAACATTTTTCTCCAATAAATTCACAAGGTACCTAAATAATATAGTAGTACATTAGTAATGTAATTATATGTAGCCTTTTTCATTTTTGCCATGGTAACCATTAACTCTAAGCTCTACCAGACAGACTTGCTGAACTGATAATAGTTATTATGATAATGGAATTGCCTTTAGTGCATTTCCATAAATGTGGATGACATATTTGAGGGTCTATATCATTTTTGAATAGGAATAGTAACTATTTTTTTATATACTACTGTCAGGTAGAAATAATAAATATTGATGATAAATGGTCTGGTCAACTCCGAGTTGGTGTAACTAATTTGTTCCTACTCATCCACTGCCATCTTTTATCTCCACATCTTCCACAACAGACATGGATAGTAATGGATCAACTGTCTTTATAAGGGACAAATACTGACGGGAACAGTTTGGTAATGGTAAACCATACAAGGTGAGAGGGAGTATCTCTATAATTATACATAATTATTTATAATTATTGCAGTTAAGAGATAGAGTTGGCGTCCCAATATTGCAATGGACAAACATTAAATATTTGGTTAATGGTAAGGATTTAGGTCCTGCAGCTCATTTACCAGCCAAAGTAAAATTACAATTGACTTATGTATTATTGATATAATTTATTAGAGTTTGTATATGCAGTTATTGATGTCTATGGACAAACTAAAGGTGTGAGACTTGCTATACTCTCATGTGAATATCGTCAGTTGTGTCAACGTTATCTTGAGAGTCTATTAGCATTAGTTTGATGTATTTATAATGATACTATTATTATCACTACTGAAACAGATTTTGAAAGATATAGACATTGTTTTGATGAACAATATCATAAATGTTACTGTGAGTATTGCTATCCTAATTTACATCCTGTTAAGGAAAGTTGTGGCAAAAAGTACACTATTGATAAAAATTGGATGAAGATAGCATTAAAGTTGAGAGTTGAAATGTCTGATTGGTATATTGATTTATTTATAGGGTTCCTCCTCAAGCTTTTGTCCATGATGTGTTTAATAAATGGCATGTTTGATATCATGGAACATCACCATCAAAATGAAGGGTATATTAGATTGTGGTGAACTCTTAATAACAGGTAATGAAATATTTAATAGAACATAATGATGTATTTACACATAGGTGATTTAACACTTGTGACACAAAATTACTAGTGTAGAAGGTCACTATACCAGCTTACAGTGCCCTCCTAAATTTGATGTCAATCAAATTTTATGACTCCATCAATAAAATATTGCTCAGTGGGTAATGTGTATGCTAAACGAGACCAGTAAGTAATCATGAAATATTTCATTAACTTAAAATACTTTATGTTAGATATTATGACAAAGTAACTGGCAAAAAACTATGTGGCTCAAGTTCTCTTTAAACTCAAAATAGAGCCATCGTCATACACAGTTTTCCCCACAGACTGTGGTAGTTGATACTAGCAAATATTGGATAAACCATTTTCAAAATGGAGAATTAGAGTGGTCTACTAATAGAAGAAAAGCTACCATGCTCTATGGAATAATGATTCGCTTTGAATCCATTGACAAATTTTAAGATGAAACGATTTTTTCAACACACAATTAAAATTTTTTAAAAATTAACTATGAAAACCAAACAGTTAATTTCTCAGAAGCTGATCCTTTGTCCAAAACTTGACGTCTCCATTTTTTCGATCAAGTTTCAGGCCATAATCGGTGGTTAACTCTAACAAAAGGCCTGGATACCAGCAACTAGTAAGAAAATTTAGTGTTTTCTTGCAAGAAGCATAAAACTTTAGACATATTTTCTGGAGTGTTACAAGACTGTCTGATATATCAAGAGTATTTGTGGAAGTTTGACTAATAAACAACTGATACTCTTCTAAATGTTCTCCTGGTGTGATATCCTTTTCATGGTCAATAATATGTGTCAGATGACTACATTCAGCTGTGACAGGGATAAACTAGTATGAGCACTACGGCAATGACAGCAAAACTGTTCAGTATCAGACTGTACTAACACTCTTATACATGTGCCTTCACGACGCAGAATTAAATGATGACTTTGGTTTAGTCGAAAATGGACAAATATCATGATAAAGAGTTGGAGGGAATCTACATGAACGAAATACATCGTACTACTAGTTGATTTAAAAAGTGCTAATGGCATTGTATTAACACCACATGAAAAGAACAAGGTAGCTGGATCATTCCCTGTTGGACCGAATGAAAACGCTGGTGGTGCCTGGTTAAACCATACCTGGTACATAAATAGATGTACTTTCATGAAGGGAGCCATGACAGGCTATTAAATCCATATAATTCATAAAATATAAGGTTTCATTCCATATCGTTGAGGCTGACGTGCACATCGATAAGCTAATAGAAGAACTTCACGTCGGATACTTCCTTCTGAGAGGAGTTTTGAAATGCAAAGGCGAACTTCTGTGGTAATCCAATTAGTTGATGATGAAGCAAAAAACAGAAGCAAGAGAATCAAGCAACCATTGTGGTTTGATGACAATTATGGGAGCTAATGCAGGATGACGATGAAAATGTATAATAACTCCAATGTCGTTAAAATATGAAAGCACTGGTTGAACTTGAAGTGGACCTACAATGTCACAACGCTCAGCAATGTAGCGCTCTAAATCTCTGAGCTGTATGATGACTTTCTTTTGCTCCAAAAGAGAATGAAGGAGTTGTTCAAATTTTACCACTGAACTGGTACCATGGTCATAAATGTATGGCATTTGACGAGCTAAATGATCAATTTCACGATGTAAAAAGTGATGACCAGTGTAATCATCTGATAACTCACTTGCATATTGATTACTAACAGAGATATAATTAGCCTCTAACAAATGATGCTTGTAGCCATTGTAAGATGGACTAGCAAAAAAATTGCTAAAAGGCATATGATTTGGCTTATCTCCATGAGGTGTTGTAAAAATAATATGGTGGTAGTTGTGAGATGATTGAGGTGATGGGTGAATTGGACCAGTAGGTAAGGACTAGTTTGGGCAGATATACTACCCAACCATTCTCCTAACACCTCTGCATTAGTGGGACATGAACCTTGAAGGTTGGTCAGCTGTGTGAGACAAAAAGCTTTGTGCAGGTTGATGCAGGTCATTGGTGAGGTTGTATGAGACAAGGAAGATGGAACGAGAGTTGAAGAATAAAGGTACTACAGACAATTGCATAGGATCTCCAGAACAATCCCACACATGAATTAAAAGTCGTCGACGACTCAATGATTTCTTGATCTCTTAGAGAGTCTTCTCCATTAACTGGCCATCGCATAACCAATCTCTTTAGCACTTCCAAAGGAATATGTTCCAGCAAAGACTTGGACATTTCTAGTGTACTTTCAAATACTGTTAATTTGGACTTGGAAGTAGGCTGAACAAGAGGCTCTTTGTCGTCCTCTTGAGGGTTTTTTTGTTGACCAACAATAGTTCCTTGACGACCTCTTGAAGGGGTAGAAACTCCCTCGATACTTTCCGTAACTCTGCTAGTGTGTGGAGTCTCTTCTGTGGTCCCATTTTTGGGTGTTGTTTCATTGCTCTCATCTGATGAATATTTTGCTGAAGAGTATGGGCTCTCACCATTAGCCACATCAAAACACCTCTGTAGGATAAAGACAACATTGGAATTATTGACGGAGTAGACTCAAAATTAACATTTTTTGTCTGTTTTGCGCAGCCCTAATTTTTTCAGGTCAACCACTTCATCTGATACTCCAGGTTTTCTAATTTCATTGAGAATATAATCAATAATAGCATCTGTATATTCAAGATTAAGCCCGATGAGCATCAGCTTTAGAGGAAGGCTGAATAACCCATTCCCTGTACTGTCGAAATTGAATGCGAGCTATTGATGGTTCTGCATGAATACATCTAGTAGTGGTTCCTCTTCTGGATCAAAAGGCTCACCAAAAAGTGTTTTCTTTAAGCTAGTTTTACCTGTAAAATAATAACAATTATTATGACAAGATTAAATTTCAAACGTCATCCTAAGATTATTTTAATGTTACCATTGTTGCTGTAACAGGCTGGAATGTTCTTATTTTTAAAACTAGAGAAAAGCTATGGAGTCATTGCTTTTCAAGATACACACAACAATAGAATAAACTGTCAAATTATACATGTAGCCCAAATAATCTTAGGACTGTCTAGCATGTGTAGTACGCTAGGCAAAAACAAGACAAAAGAGTACTTACCAGTCTGTGAATCACCTGCCAAAATTAATCTGATTCGAGACTCTGGCTTATGAGCATTTTTAGAGCTTTTGAATATGCAGCAATTATTTTTTTGGGTTTGGTGTTCATTTCTTGAATCGCTTTATCAGCTACAAAGCAAGTGACAATAAATTCACAGGATAACTCTTTACTTTACCATGTTGTTGTTCTATATTCAATAACAGACGTTCAGCTTCAAATTGTTGGTACTTATGAGCGACCATATATGGTGTTTCACCAGCATTATTCTCTAACATTCTATCAGCGCCATAACGCAAGAGGACCTGAATGAGATCTATGGTACCATGTTTTGCAGCATGATGTAAAGCTGTATAGCTGCATCATTTTTGTGAATTAACTGCTTTCTGGATCATTGTCACGTTCTAATACATATATGTAAAATATATACATATCACATACTAAAGACTTACCAACAATAATAGCAGTAACACAGTCAGTGTGACCACCAACAGCAGCACGATGTAACAAGTTTCTCCTCTGTTATTCCTTACTGTTACTGAAGCTCCGCCTGCTATCAACATTTGACAGACCTCAGAGTTACCTGCTTCAGATGCCAAGTGGAGTACTGTGTCCCCCATTCATTTCTATCATTAAGGTGAGATCGACAACGTCTGGAAGTTAATAAAGTTCGTACAGAGTCTGTATCTCCATCTTTAACAGCAGAGAACAAGTCAAAAAGTCGCCCATACTTGCACTGCTGTCATTGAATGGGCGTGTCTTCATTATTAACAAAATTATTAACTAAGGATACACATTGCTTTAATTAACTATTATTTTTATTATTTCGAATTATTAACCAGTAGAGACTAAACCACAGGATTGCAATAACATGACCTATCCAATGTACTGAACTCATAAACTAAGAAAAGAATATCAACATTTAGACAAAATAAAATCGATAGTACCTTCCTGCAGTCTTCCCAAGAGAGTAACATGAAGCACATTAGTGGATACATCAACATTATGTTCTTTAATAAGTACATTGATGTCCATACTGGTATAAAAAAAAAGCCAGGAGAGCTCCTTCATATTAATCCATTGTTTAGCAACAGCTATGAAACTATATAAATAGAATATTGGTATGTTATAATTAACTTTACCTGTCTTTCTGCTATAATCATAAAAAACTCAAATGAAAGCAGATAAAATAACCTAGCCAAATGCCATGCCATAATATCAGAAATATCATTGATAAAAGATGAGATAGTTTTTGACTACCCAACCACTTGCAAGCGTTTGTAGACATACCTGGAATAGTTATTGTTATGGACATGAAATGTCATAATGACTTCACTTACATGGCCACCCATTTGTTAGTTTGTACGTTAAAAGAGTCAATGGTTCCCTAAAACAACATTTTAATTATTTTGATCATAACAAATTAAACAATACTAACCTGAAGAGTGATACTTTGTTCACATAAAGCAAAGTGTACATTTATGAACAGCTGTCCAATCAGTTGAACCATCAGGTCTTATGTGGTTTATAGGATATGCCTGTTATAACACAAGCACCTTCCTATATTATAATGTGAATACAAGTGCTATATCTAACTACTTACTGCTATTAGCCAAACAGTCATATATCTCCACATTGCTAGTTTTCCTATTATTATCATCACAACAAGTTTATTGACAAAAGAACTTTCCTGTAACATAATTATTATAAATCAATCATTTTATATACGTACTGCATAATCTTCACTCAAAATATGCTTTAATGGATAATATTGATTGAGTAGAGCATATAGAACTGTTAATACTAATGCCAATGAAAGACGTAATAGTCCTGGTATAACACTAACAAGATAATAGAATAGAATAGAATGACCTGACCTTACCTACCCCTACCAGCTTTATTTTCATCATATAATGACCTTGAGACAAATTGATGATATCGTTTAAAACTAAATCTGCAAAAAACAATAGTAATTACTTAAAAAGTCATTATACTTGTGGTCCAGCTAACACTGCTCCAAAGAAATAGCAGTAACTTAGTACCTTTAGCAACATGTAAAATTAGTTAACAAAGACAATCTTACCTCAAGAAATGAAGGTAAAGTAGAGAGACAAGTGTCTCTTTCTTCTTTGCTAAGAAGAGACTAAAGAAAAATGTTATAACTTGTTGTATTGTAATGATCTGTCTTACTTCTTTTCTTATTACCATCATAGAAGTTGTATGCCAATCCTATATCAGTTATATAAATAGGTTTATCATAGAATGATAACTTGCCTATTAGTTTTAACACTAAGACACAATGGGGAATAGTCCATGTTATAGGATGGACTTGACCAGACATAGTAATATAGGTATATCCTAATACCATGTGACTCTATTTTTATATAATACAGAGATTATTATATGACTCATACCATTGTGACAATCCATGTTAGAAGTAAAGATAACTTGGTACCACCAAAAAAAGAGAGAGAGACTATAAACAGTGACAATGTCTACTACTGAGTGCCATATAGTGATACCTTCACAATAACCAAATACAATATAAACACACAACAATTTATGAACTTACCAAAAACATAGTAACATTAATCCAATTCCACTTATACTAGAAAAAATGGTCTGAAATATAGTGTAGTAATAATATAAACAAATTACGAAATGTTAACAAAAACCTGAATCCATACAGATTGTACAGATATCAATGGACGATAGAGGAAAGACAGTACAATAGGCTAAATACAAGTATAAATAAATACAGAATGTCAAAAGTACTCACCAAAAAGAAGTCCAATCAGAAAGCGAGCTGCTGGTTCAGGGATACCTAATAGAAGAGACAAACTCTCCTCTAACGACATTATTTCATGCACGTGTGTGATTTTTAACTCTTTTAATTCATGAATTATTTATTAGCTAGACAAGCCAGAAATTAAAGGAGAATGAACTAAAAACTGGAGGAATTAAAGCAGGAATTAATGGACGAGGAATTAAAAATATTACAAATTAAATGAGGATGGATTAAAGCAGGAATTAATGGAGGAGAAACTAAACCTGGAATTAATAGATGATGAATTAATATAGGAATAATCAAAGGAGGATGATTTAAAGCAGAAATTAAAGGAGGAATAAAGGAGAAATTAATGATGAATGAATTAATGTAGGAATTAAAGGATGAATTTAATTACACCAGCCAATGCATAGATATACTACTATAAAAAGTCAATTAAGGATTATTGGTGAGAAAAACAATTTTAATGGGACCAAACTGGAAGGTTAAGAGGTTACAACCACAAACAAGGTGGAGACAATTATAATATTATTAATTTAATTAGATGTTATATGATAGGGTTTAGGAGCATGATACTTGTAGTTTATTAGGAGTTGAAGGAGAGAGAGCATCTTCACCTTACAATGAATTTTTGGATGAAGGTTATCATCATCCATTGGTTGCTATGGAAATAGGTCTATTGTATCATTGTAGTGTGGAATTATCCGATATAAATTTAACAGATAATCAATTAAGGCTGTCTTTACAAACAATAGCTATGAAACAAGGTGATAGTCAAGTTAGTAAATATCAATGACACTCAGAGACATAACACAACAACATTACATAACAAAGTCTTGCATGTTCTTCATTATCCAGGAATTAAAACGTAAGTATGACTATATGTGACTGGATATGCAAAAAGGGACCACTTGAGTCAGTTTCTGTCATTTTCATATTTTCATACCATTTTAAAGTATAGATAATGCTGAATTGTTTGATACCTTGGATAAATGTATGTGTTGCTAAAGAAACAAGATATACAGTGGCTACTACCAAAAATTAATTTTGAAGAAAGTGGAATTCAATTTTCCACCCCCGCATACCGTACACTAATATATGGGAACGCGAATGCTTCTACGTGCTACTCTAGAATGAACTTTGGCTTTGTAGACGCTTTAAAATGATTGTCAGGTACTATTGTGGTTTTTTGGTTTAACTCAAATTCCCAAAATCTTGAAAAAAATCACTTTTTCTGTCCACACTGAGATTTTTTTATTTGACAGAAGTGGTCGCAAATTAGGTCACATATATTCTACTCTATTAACAACTGTGAGTTCAATCCTTCTTCAATTCTTGCTGCATCAATGTCAGTATAGTACTATAGCCGAAATTGTATATGTTCACATAACTTATAGTGTACTGACTTAGTATACTACAGGTCATAGTTATAATATACTGAATACGTGCACTACGTCAGTATACTACAAATCACGTGATTGTGCAGAATTTGGCGCAATAAACAAACATTGCTACAGCAAGAATCAAAGAAGAATTGAAGGTCTGTCATTCTACATTGCAATATTGATAGTTTCTAATTCATAAGTGTTCATGGAGTTGAATAAATTGTCAGATTTGTATACTAACTTCTGGATATAAGGAATATGTAAGACTGTAGTATAATTAATTGTGTGTTCTCTCACTCTTTATCACAGGCTTATAATGAGTTTATAAAACTCGGTAGCAAAATGTGTGTGGCTATAGGAACAGCCTGATGTCTAAATATATTTGTAAGAATCCATTCTATTTAATTTTGTTCACATTTTTGTCAATGGTATATTTTCAGACTGCAGTAAGACTACTGATAAGGAGGTTAGTCAATTATCATGTTTACTGTTTATTTGTCTGTAAGAATAGGCTCATGGTTTATTGCAGTATTTTCTTTAATGTCAATGTCTCCTATCACCATAATATGAGGTACACATATAAATTGTGTATTAATTTGTATATTATCATAATATGTTTGAGTGCTATTGATAGCAAGAACAACTTTGGGTAAAAACAAGAAATATTTCTCAAGTAAGCCTTTTTGTCAGATCACTATTTTCATATCCTTTCTTCATAGGATTATATGCTAGTCCTATCTCGTGAATAGCAATGAAAAGTTACCAAATATTAATTAGTTATAAACTGCTTTATATGATATTGTAGACACCAGATCACTTCGGGAGTCTTTTGGTATTATGGATGCGCTAGCATATATAACATGGTAACATAATGTAGTAACATACACAATTACACAATTATAGTTATTGATGATATAATTTTTTATTCTGTAGGCAGTTTACGTTGTGTCTATGTTATGTACTAGTGAAACAATCTGGAGAGTTTTGTTATTAATGATTACTAAAGGTACATTTAGTTTATTCTGTTAGTAAAGTCATAACACTGTATAACAGAACATTGTAACTTTTTATGTTTGAGTCACACACACACAGGTTAAAGACTTTATAAAGTGTAAGTTTCTTATTTGTTAGTAAAACTGTTAAGAGTACTTCAGTAACTTTTTATTTTGTGATACTGCCAATGTACAACTGTCAAATGTACCACTCTCAAATGATATACTGTCAATATATTGTAATGTAATGTTAGCCTGTATTACATAATTACTGTTTATTCTTCTTTCTTTATGTAGCATCGTTGGAGTCCTGAATCTAGGTGTGGTGGTAGTAAGTTGGAGGTAACAATAATGTATGCTTTATTTTATAATTTTTATTATATATTATTTCATATTTTTTCTTCTTTTTTTTAATTCTTTTCTACAGATCTTTAGGTTGGGGGTTGCTGCCCAAAACACATCTCTCCATCTCAGGGTGTAAGTTAGTGATGTGTATTATGTTGACTTAGTAGGTTATAGCGTAATATTATTTCTTATTTCTGTATCTTTTTATAGCATCGTTGGAGTCCAGGATCTAGGTGTGGTTGTAAGTTGGAGGTAACAATAATGTATGCTTTATTTTATAATTTTTTATTATATATTATTTCATATTTTTTCTCTTCTTTTTTTCAACTTTTTTTTCTACAGATTTTTAGGTTGGGGGTTGCTGTCTCAAGACACACTTCTATCTTCCCACTGAGGGTGTAAGTTTACTAGTATTTTACACAAGGTCATAAAGTGTAGTTGTTGGTAGTATATCATTTGAGAGTGGTACATTTGACAGTCATAGATTTGGTAGTGTGTATTTTTTAATTAAAGTACAATACAATTATACCTTCTAGAGTAAGGGAAATGGTGAGTATATAATCCAGGAGAAGGCTGAGGAAGTCACAAGCAACAAATTAGTTGTCTTGTTTCCACCGCCAAACACGCCAAGGCTATTCTGGGCTGACCTAGAGCATTAATAAAAATATGAGGTGTGGTCCAAATAAGCCACACCCAATAGTTGGTAGGTGTGTCTACTATAATTATGCGTGGTGCTGACCTAAGGATTAATTGAAATATGAGGTGTGGTCAGAATATGCCACACCCAATTGTTGGTAGGTGTGTCAGCTGTATATTCTCAACCACCCAACCTGAACCACGTGTGTAGTCAGGCTTATATTCTAGGCTGACCTAGAATAATTGAAATATGAGGTGTGGTCAAAGTAAGCCACAATTAAAATAGTCAGTGGGTGTGGGCAGATGAAGTCTGATTGGTGGGGTTATTGTGGTAGAAGTTAGACTTACACTTCTTGGTCTTGCTTTACTAATGGAGCATGGTTAAAGTGTATTTCTAATTGCCATTGTCTTCTTAGGTCTAAAGTCCATTTGCATTCACCTGGCACTTCATTTTTTTGCTGTAACTTCCTTATTACTCGTCAGATTTCAAAATTTCAAAGCGAAGTGGTTTTTCTGACAAATCATCCAGTTCTTTTGACATAATTTTTTTATATGATCAGACTCACAAGAACAAGATTCGTTGTACTTTCCATAAGTAAAGTATAGGAGATGCCATTGACCATGAGGAATGTGATCTCGTGAATTTCTTTAATCAATAAAATGGCTGCCATTTGAAGAGAGAAACCAGTATAGTCAGAAATTCATTCTAACGATAATAATTTAATCATATAGACATAAGTAAAAGTACTATACTACTGTAGTTAATAAATAAAGGGTTAAATACAAAAAATTTTTCTCGCCAAAAATCTTAGAAATTATAACTTAAATTTTACAAAGCATTTGGAGTGACTAAGTGGTTAAAAATACGCGTATTTTGTGGCGCCAAAAAAAACGAAGAAAATAAAGGGTTAAATTTAAAAAAAATTTTGGCGCCAAAAATCTTTGAAATTAAGACTGAATTTTTCCGAAGACTTTGGGGTGACTAAGCGGTTAAAATACGCGTATTTTTGGCGCCAAAAAGGAAAGGGTTAAATTTTAAAAAATTTTGGCCCCAAAAATCTTATAAATTATACCTAATATGATTGATTAGAATGGTATTGATGATCTGTTGTCTGATATCAACTCCATGTTTAAACAATTTCATTGAAAAAGGTGTTGATTCACTAGTTCAAGTTAGTGCACACAATACTTGGTATAATATTTTGTATTGCTAGGATGTTCAAACTGTCTTTCCTCGAGCAATAGAATATTCAGAACAATTAATTCATCATGCATTTTCAGCTGTAAGTATAACTGTAGTGATTGTTTATATAATCAGTTATCGTTAATGAGATTCATAGGTGCCCCACAAGAGCATGAAGACAATCTTCAGTACATATATAAAGAACCTGAAACAGTTGTTATTGCCAGCGTTCTGCAATGCATCAGACCTCTGAGATGGTTACCAGCCTACTCTTTGGAGTATCCCAAAGGCCGACTAGAGAATAGGGCTGGTAGTCTCTCTTTAAGGGAGATGAGGCTGGTGTATTTGTGGGGCCCAGTTCCTCCTTAAATAGGATAAGTTTATTCTTGTCCCTTAAAAAAATATAGTTTCTTATATTTTTAATTATTTAAACAGCCACTTTAGTTGGCCATTGCTGGTCAGTTATCGTTAATGAGATTCATAGGTGCCCCACAAAAGCATTAAGACAATCTTTAGTACATATATAAAGAAACTGAAACAGTTGTGATTGCCAGTGTGTTGTGGGCCTGCGTTCTGCAATGCATCAGACCTCTGAGATGGTTACCAGCCTACTCTTTGGAGTATCCCAAAGGCCGACTAGAGAATAGGGCGTGGTAGTCTCTCTTTAAGGGAGATGAGGCTGGTGTATTTGTGGGGCCCAGTTCCTCCTTAAATAGGATAAGTTTATTCTTGTCCCTTAAAAAAAAATAGA
>NW_024534716.1:0-26007 GCF_016097555.1 Gigantopelta aegis
TTTTTAAACAAATTGATAAGTTTTTTGTTAGAAATAAATTAAATGATAGTGTAGGCAAAGGATTAACATAAATATATTAAATGAGCTAGCTAAAAAAAAAATAAGTTGCTGTATTTTGCAAGGCAGTAAATAGGGATAAATTAAAAGTAGGTGGAATAGTAGTAACGAATAACAAACACTGTTTTTAAACAAAGGCTGGGACTTTTCTAGCAAGGCAGTAAAGAGGGATAACTTATACAAATGAGAGGTGGTAGTTAACAGTAATGACAAACACATGTGTTTACCCAA
This sequence comes from Gigantopelta aegis, assembly GCF_016097555.1. Taxonomy (NCBI): domain Eukaryota; kingdom Metazoa; phylum Mollusca; class Gastropoda; order Neomphalida; family Peltospiridae; genus Gigantopelta; species Gigantopelta aegis. The sequence continues at coordinate 289 of NW_024534716.1, forward strand.
TAGCAAGGCCCAAAAAAAATGATAGTAATTGCACAGATAGATGATGTCATAGTTAATGCGGATATGACCACATTATTCTCAATAGAGAGTAATAGTTAGTTGGGTTTGCGTGTTGTAGCACAAGTAGAGTGGAGATGATTGAAAACAGCTCGGAGTGTTTCTATGTCAAAACATTTGTATGAGGTTGCACTTTATTAGAATAGCATAGCCATACATTGAAGACATAGCACTATACGAAAGCAAATATGGATCCAAAGCACTGATACAATTCACTAATTATATAATGAAATGTGGTATTGATTGTTTAAAATACTGTCCAATAACAAAATTCAATGTTGGGAAGCAATTTCATTATAAAACATAGTAAAGCCTCTGGTTGTTACACCTATTACAAACTTCAGGGATAGTTATAATAAACAATTTATACAAGATTTATGGGATTGGAAAGAGAGTTAAGTGATTATAATCAACTATTAGAAATTTAGAATCAAGTACTTTAATTATATCATTATGCCTATTTCTTTCAAGAAGGTTCAGAAATGTTTAAAAACAACATTTTTAAACACCAAAGCAGGATTTATCATTTTTTAGTATTGTCAAAACAAAGGCTGGTAGATAAACTGTCCAATAATTATTATCATTATTACATTCATTATGATACTTATAAGAATTTTCAACATTTTTTTGTTACAATAGCCTTAAAATTTTATGTATATATATCAATTATTATTTTATGTAGTATGTTACAGGCTATGTAAAATAATGATGTATATTTTTCATTAATCATTGATAGAATTATCAGTCCACTATATGCCCTTACCTAAGTACTTTCCTTCCACAAGTGGGGTCAGCTCTTTCCTCATAGAGCTCTTCGAACACTTGTAATAGATACAAACTGTGGCACCAACAACAGCTTGGAACCTAACAAACAAGTTAATATTATAGAACACACCAGTTACATTATAATAGACCAATTGATACTCAATAATAGTGGGATATCTATGAACCAATCATTACAATATATTAATAGTTATTGAAGTTTAAAGTAAACAACATATTGACACCAGTCAACTATTTTTTTTTTAAATATGCAATTAAACTAAATGCTAGTTGAGAACTATATTTATATAATTATTGTCTTCAGCATATCCTCAGAAGTATTCTTAAATGCTTGTACTAAATCCTTAATGACGGTGTGCTTAATATAACAAATTAAGGCTTGGAATGAGTCCCTTATTAACGACTTTTCTAATTCCTATCGTTCTTAGAATGTTCTTAAGTAATTAAACCAACCCCCAACACCACAACCCCCCCCCAAGTCGTCCAATGTCAAAGTATTGTCCAGTGGCAACATAGAGGAGAGCCATGTTTTTGGAATATTATGACATAAATACAATTACCTATAATTTAACCCATTACGTGTGTTATTTTTAATGGTTTAAATAATATATTTAATATTGACATGATTCATGTAGTATATGTAATAAAGTATAAAATACCCTGACCACTTTGGATAATATTTAATGGAATATACCCCCTCACTTTTCATAAGAAGCTGTGACTATACATATTTTGTTAGATACTGGAAGAAGATTGAAGCATGTGTTTTGGTCAACAAAGAGGTTTTGATATTAATATCAGGAGTCCATTGCCCTTTTCTCACCTCATTTTTCACTGACAGGGATAACTTTTTCCCCTATTCTCTATTCTCCCATGTCTCACATACTAGACAGTTCCCAGATAAGACCACATAGTAGCATAACATATAGAAGATGGAGACAGGATGTGATGGACGTTATGTATCTGGTTGTATTTATGTGCTCCTATTTTTTATGTGCTTAGTGCTAGTGTGTTAGACATTAATATAATCTATTTCTACAAAGAGCCTGGTAGGAGAAATATATGTGTTAGGCAAAACCTTCCCATACAGGAAATACTCTATATTGTATTTAATTGTAGCTGGAAGTGCAAATGAAAAAATTTGTATTATTTTCTTTTGTTTTTTTTCTTTTGTCCAAGGACCATGTGATCAGGTTGGTGGACATCAGAAATTTTTTAGGAGTTCCTTGAGAGGCATAAAGAAGGGCTGTTTTCTCCTTATGTATAGCCATGTTAACAATGCCCAACTTTTGTGGAGTTGTCTGTGAACATGGATATATTACTTGTGTATGGAGTTATATTTTGGTAACTTGTTTACTGTCTATCTGTGACACGTCTGTTAGGATTGAAAAATAACTCTTTTATGTTTTACTCAAAAGTTGACGTCAAGCAACAATACTCAAAAAGAAAGTTCAGTATTAGTAAGATTTGCAAATAATGTAAGTCCTTTAATTAAGTTTAGATTTGCACATTATTTCTTCCTTATACCACTTTTATATTATAAAATTCCCCCTCCAAAGAGACTCATAGTAAGACTTTAGTGTTGATCTTCTTGGAGGAGTCATAGTACCCTTTGTCATTTTGTGTATCAATACTGAAAAGTAGACTTAGTCACTTAATGTGATATATAAAATGGTCCTCTTGTTTAAAAATTTTTAAACAAAAATTTTCCTCTTTTTCTTTGTAGCCTGGAACAATTTGACCAATGTTCATGATGATAGATCAGGTTTTGTCTCTGCAGTTTGTAATAGAAAGGTAAAAAGGACACAAGGTTGATACATATCAAGTAGCAATACATTAATTAACTCATTGATTCATAGATGGTTGTATGTGATTCTCTGCTTGTTTTTATCTAGAGGGACCTCAAGAAGTATTTATTGGCTGCTAACAGTCCAAGTTTTATCAAGGTACAATACTATGATATTTGTTTATAAAATTAATAATATTGTACTAGATATTTAGGTTCAAAATCATTGATATTATACTGTAAACTTTAGTAAACTCTAGTAAACCTATATATTGTGTGTCAATATTCCTAACTTCAACAAAAACATTTACACTGTATTATTATATTATTACTAGACTAGTTGACGGATAAATAAAATTTATAATGTTGTCATATCTCATTTCTTTTGTTGAAAGCAATGTGTCATCTTCTCTTTTTGAAAGCAATGCTTTGTCTGTAACAATAATGTTGCTAATAAAAAGTTAATCCGTGAGATGGGGAATGGCTACTTTTTATAAATCACGTGGACGTCACAATATAGCGGGATAATAGTGTCATAAATACACACACCTATAATGTAATTAGAGGGACTAGAGACCTCTCCGCTTTCCATTCAGCTGTCGTCTTGGCCTACTGGGCTGAAATAAAGGTTTGGCCGTTGTGTACGGTATTTCAGAGCTTTGTTGACTCAATCAGCAAAACTTGCAGTATGTCTTAGTTTACAATGGTACTTCTCTTTAAAATACGACCATTGTGGCAAACTCCAGTTACAAACATGAGTGATCCTGTCGATTGGAGTCTCTTGATGTATTAGCTAATTGGAACTTCTAATGAGCTAGTTGTTTGTGCGCGCAGGACACAAAAGTCAAAACGTGCAAAGTTGCTCACCATCAAAATACATGCCTTCGTGATATTGTACATTCAACTTCTCCTCCTCCTCTTTTTTTCCAAGTTAATATTTGCTTATACTATAGACCTCCTAGAACATCCCTGTCAGGAGCCTATCCAATGTACCAAAACAGGGAATGGAGTATCTCTGTCAATAAGAGGTAAAGACTATCCTCCACCAGTAAACTGGCAACATTAGCACAGTACTATAGTTAATAACTAACGTTTTTTATTGAAAATATTATGTCTCAGCTGTTATAAATTTTGTTAATGATTTCTCAATTTGTCCTTGTGTTAGTTATTATTGGTATAATTATTATAGGTAATATGTACCCAATTTATTTTCATTTATTAATTTTTTTTTTTACCAAGTACTCTTTATCGTAATGGTCCTCTTTATGAGACAACAATTGCTACTTTTAATTAATTTGTTAATACTATTAATTAGAAGTTCTAAAAATCGTGAATATCGACCAGTACAATAGTCAACTTACCCATATTATTAAAGTCAGGTCCTAAGAACATGTAAGTTGATGTACAGTAGGATTTACTATCAACCACAAATGATACCTACTTATTATAATGCTTAATGCTTATAGTGGTTGAATCTTGTTGAGGGTCATAGCACTTGTGTAGTAGTACTAATAACTCATTGATTCCTATATATGACCAAATGAAGATCATTGATATTACTCTAGTAAACTTACACATACTTAAATGTTTTGATGTTTCTTAACTCAAAACATTACACTGTATTGTATTATTACTGATAAATAAAAAGTGGCATTGTAGTAGGGTCATGTATTTTTTTTGAAATAGATTGTCAAAACCACATAATATCATCAAAATATTGTTATTAACAATAATTAAACAAAGAGTGTACGAATATTTCAAAAATGATTTCAACAATTTGATCTTCCTGGATAATCTGGTAATTTGACATCAAATTTTTTAGCTAATTCTGGTGGTATAATACGCAGGGACCAAGAAAATGGCGTCCAGTAAAGTATTTGGCACAGAGTTTGGGGACTTGTTAAGAATACCAGAAACCTCAGGTTTCAGACAACCAACCATAGAACATCACCCACTTTTTGCAAAAAAAAAAAAAAAAACAACAGCCCAACCTGTTTAAGAAAGTAGTAACTTTAATGGCCAAATTGAATTAATATATAAAAGATATTTCATTTAAATACTATAAGTAGGACAATATACTTTTATTGGTGCTTTTTATATTTGATAAAGAGTACTTGGCAAAGTCCTCATTGTTGGTACCACAGACAATAGGTTTAGGCAGGGTCTAGGGGTAGTGTATGTTGAGAAGGCCATTAAAATGGTTTTATATTCCTGAATTTGAGTAACTATAACAAGGAACCAGGAGCTAAAGTACCCATTTTGTGTCTTCTCTTTGAAGCTCCTGGCCCACACCCACAATTATGATAGTAATATCTTATAATCACAGAGTTTTCCCCTGTGTGGTATATGTAATATTTACTGTTCTGTTTGTTCTAATTACCAGAAGGGACATCAACAGAGCACACAGGGGTTTTACCATGCTGTATGTAATACTGGTTAACACAGTATCAAATGGAGGGTCGCAGATTCCCTTTAAAACTAAACCCCAATATTGCATCAAGTATCACAGTATATTTGGAATCAATGGATGCAGGTGATGGAAGCTCAAGCTAAGAAAGGAATTATTGAAGTTTTTGACATTGGTTGACAAGTATCTCATAAAATTGGCTTTGAAGGTTTTTAGGATAGAAAAGATATCCACAGAATAACCCTATATAATAATTGATTTATTAAATAAATTAATATATCCCACATATAAAACCTAGTACAAAAGGAGAGAAGATGCCTTTGCTGCTGCTAAACCTAAAACCATCTCCACCATTATTACCAGGACCACAGACTATAAGTACATTTGATGAGCTATCAGTAGTGTAAGGATAAACGCGAGCAGAGCTTGAGCACAAGACAAACCTAACAAGATAAATTTATGAATGTATATAAATGGACCCTGCTTGTTGATAAATAAACAGAAATGTTCTTTTAGTAATAACTATCAATAAACTTATTATTCCCTAAAACATTTTATATTAAAAGTAATCCAATTACTTTTGTCAATAATAATTATGAAATATATCTATCTTAATTTTACTGTGAATGACGTCAGTGACTGTGTTTATATTCATATACTCACTAATGGTTAATACAAAACTGCAAATTTTTCCATTAATTGATCAATGGGAGTATGGTAATCAAAGAACAACGAGTATCAAACTGTTGTGATGCTTCTTTCTTGACCAAGATAGGTGGACATCATGTGATTTAAAACTCGTCATAGCTCGGGAAAAAATTGTGATACCAGACTGAGGATATTAATCTGAAATACAAATATAATTCCACCAAATATTATTCAAATATTTGCCCCACCCCCAACACAAACCATTTCATATCCTCAAAGTACCAATTTAATTTTAATACTTATTTGGTAGGGGGTAGGAGTATCAATAAAGTTCAAAAAAAAAAATACTCAGGTGATTATGGTAGGCTTTAAGCTGACGGTATTTGCACCGCCTAAAGAACTTTTTTCAAAAAAGTTTTTTCATTGTATAGGCCTATAACACAATATATAAGTAGTTACAAACTTACCTGTAAAACTGTGAGCTGGAAACCGGGGTCAAATATATTATTCATAATAAAAGTTAATTAAAAATCTAAAAGGGTAATAAAAGCAATAATGGGCGTGGCTCATGAGAGAAGAATGGCGAGTTATAAAGATTTTGTGGAGATCTGCTCAAAAGTGTTTTCATTTGTTAGATCACTGACCAGTCCCTCATTCAGTCGAGGAGTACTTTCGTGATAAAAACATGGAAGAAGTCACAAACTACCCTCAGAATTTCTCTTACTGAGGAGATGTAACTTAAAGATGTAGTTAAAACAGTGATAATAATATAATTATTAACAGTATATTAAGAACTTATGGTTATCATGAGCTTTACTTAAATTATAGTTTATATACATAAGGAAAAATTGTATTCCTATAAAAAAGCATCTGGCATGTAGTTAGCATAAAATAAGTAAACATATTGAGTCATGTTATGCTTTATATTTGTGTGTGTATGTTTGTGTTTTGTGAATGTTTGAAACAAAACCTTTATGTTAATGATTGCATTAGGTCAATATTGTATGCCTGAAGAAGGAGTGGGAGTTAACTTTCCTGCATCTGGTCTTCTTCACCTTGATGAAGTGGGTTCGCCTTGGCAGGTCTGTTTGTGACAAAAGGAGTCACAAAGATTAGATTAACTGGTGGAGAGCCTGTTACTACGTTCCTGACCTTGTGGGATATGTAGGTAAGTCTTGCAGTGAAATTAGTAGATGTTAAGATGTTTTAGGTATCACAGACACTTCCTGTTTGACACTCCTTCTCCCTCTCTCTCTCTCCTTCTCATCTCTCTCTCTCCTCGTCTGCTCCTCTCTCTCGCTCTCTCTATTCTCTCTCTTCTCTCTCTCTTTCTCTCTCTCTCTCTATCTTTCTCTACTCTCTCTCTCTCTACTCTCTCTCTCTCTCTCTCCTCTTCTCTCTTCTCTTCCTCTCCCTCTCTCTCTATCTATCTATCTCTTTTTTCTCTTCTATCCATCTCCTTGCTTCACTGTCTTTCTTTTCTCTGGTACGCATAGCTAGACTCGCTCTCTCTACTCACTGATACAGACTATCTCTCTAACTACTAAGGGAATTACTCTGGCAAAGAAATCACAAATCTCTTAAAGATGGGTGGTCTGTCATCAGTTAAATTAGTTTAGATACCATGGTTACAGAAAAATTGAGTTCATCAGTCGAAGAAGAGGGTATATTCAGATGTTTATAATATAACACAAGACAAGGAGCTTACTTTTAATAGCAGTGTATATCTATGTTATCTTACTAGGTCACCATCGAGTTCTTGAAGCTATTGATGAGTCAGTTATTGCAGGATTTAGCCAACAGTGAAGGTAACAACAAGTTTATGATGAAATTATTTTATTTTAAATTTTCATTCAATGAAATGTGATGTGACATATGTTTTTTTATGTTTGCAATGTTGAGTGACATTTACTTAAGTTTTATATGTACTAGGGCATAGTATTATAATCCTGAATTAATTTGCAGTCGGTAGGTAATTTTCATAATATTAGATAAATTGTGTTGTAATGCGAGGACTTAATGATGATGATGGGTGGCAGATTTTGTAGCCCTCACAAGAGAACAAGGTTAGTTACATAAAAACAGAAATCTTTCTATTAAAGTATATTTATTGAGGCAGCCTTGAGGTAAAGATTCATTGCGTATATGCCATTTGATGGGAACAAATGGGAATCAAAATAATTTCTACCTTATCGTTGAGATGTTATCCATCAATTTTGAGAGTGGTATGATTCTCTTCAACGTCCATCAAGACAGTGATAATGATAGCTGCTAAAGTATAAATCAAAAATAATAATTTTAAATTCTTCATGCTCCTCTTTTGTAGCATTATCAGGTACCAGGATATAGAGGACGTTGTTGGGATTTATCAATTCAATGAGTGATCATTTTTGTGGAACATGTAATAGACTTCGTATCACAGCTGATGGTAATTTAAGGTAAACAATAGAATGATAGTCATTTTAACAGTGGCGTGTAATAGGGTTGCTTTATTGGGTGCTAATGAAATATCATTAAAAAGACTGCATGAGGTCAGGTAGAGGGATAATGACCTGTGACTGTTATCTCTGTGCTGTAAAAAGAAAAATCCTCAGCATGCAGGTAAAGAATAGTGTTAATCAGAAAATATTGTCAAAATTTGAGAATTTAACAACAACTTAGCTTGGGCATTTATCAAAAGGGAAAAACTTAGTTTTTCTTGCGTTAAATGCACGAATACCCCAATGCTATTTAATAGGTATAATGTAGTGTTATTCATTTCAGAGTATGGTAACACTTAGTAAGAGAAAGAACGAGGACCAATGATCTTGATTGGTAAGGTTTAATTGAATAAGTCACTAATTAGAGTAATTTCTATCCACACAGGTGGGTTACATACAGAAGCTAACAATAGCAGCTTCTTTTCATCGTGTCTATGGAGAAGACCATATTATCCTTATAAATCAATATTCACACTTAAAAGGTTTTTTCACTGTCAGATCCTGTCATTACCGGTTCTTATGAGACCCATTCAATCACTAAGTACCTTGTCACACATTGGACCAGAAGGAGATCCTCAAATGGTAGACATCACAGGCAAAGTTACATCTGTAAGACTGGCTACAGCTGAAGGGACGTTTTCAACTTCCCCCCCCAAAAAAAGCTATGCAAATTGTCAAAGATCCTTTGTTGAATCTAAAGGCTCTATATTAGCAGGGCTCAAGTAGCAGCTATCATGGCTGTTTAAAAGACTCAGATTTAATTCCTCTTTGTCACCCAATACCAATTTCAGATGTTCATTGTAACACTATTGATAGATAAGGAGGATGTTGATAGTAAAGGTGAGTGTAAAAAGTGAAAGTGTAACAGGTGTGGAAATGGAGGCATTGACAGGCGTGACCATTGCATTGTTAACAAATTACGATATGACAAAATCTGTTGGATATGAGCACAAAATTACAGGGGTTTACCTTGTGAAACAAAACTGTTGGAAAAGTGATCATACAGGCTCTACCTGACATTTTTGGAGATATATGTATGCATAAAAAATTTAATTTTACATAATCATTATATTTTAAATTTTTGTATTTGGCTGAAGAGATTAATAGAATCTGTTTAAAAAAATTTCCATTTAATTTGCAATTCTCCTGGAGGCTGTGCTTACCTGCCTTGTTAAATTTAATTAATATATTTATAATGCCTGAAATAGTAGTCTTACTGAGAGATTAAGTTATATTTAAAAGTAATGGTAATAATTACAATAGTTCAATGTCAATGAAATGGCTATTTTACTATTACATTTTTCTGATTATTAATGCTTGCGATGAGACGTTCTCTTGATCTTGAACGACTTCTGTGATGTGATCGTTTTTTCTCTTTTTGATGAATTGTGTGCTTTCTTCCTTGTAGGACTTCTTGAATAAGAGCGTCTTCTTTTTCATGTGATCTATCACTGTCTGTGGCCCTCTCTTCTTTTGTTCTCACTTGGTCCCTTGCAGTCATGTTTTTCCTTGTAAGTTCAGATTCATCAAACACCAATTCATAATCCTTGTGGTGGGACCTTCAGTTTGAGTATTAGATTTTGCTGGCATTTTTCTATCCCTTTTCGTCATTTTCTGAAAACTAATCTTTTGCGAGTGTGTTTCACAGTGGCTAATGACTGGCTAAAGTCAACATGAATACTCGTTCGATCATCAATTAATACATTGTCCATTTTAAAATAAGCTTTAACACAATCCTCTTCATTTTCAAATTCAATAAATGCATACTGTAATGAATCTCCAGTTTTTTTGTCAAGGATAACTTCACAGCTAGCAATTGGCCCGAATCGCGAAAAGATTATTTCAAGATCTTCTTCAGTTGTCACTGGATTAAGCTTACAATACAAATAAAACATTTTCTGGAGGCTTGCCATCAGCATCAGGTATATCACCTACCATTTCAAGAATGTGTGCATTTGCTTTTAGAACCCTCTCTTCTTCTATAAGCTCTTGTATCTCATTTGCTGTATGACCTTCAAACTCATCAATATTTTCATCAACACCAATGTGGTCAGTATCAGCTAAATTTGGAGGTGGGGGGGGTGATCTACTAGGATTTCTAGACGAGTTGGATCATCAAAAGGATCATCCAACACAACAGTATGAAAATATACGTATGTCTTGTAACGGCCCCCCGGCGACCATTTTTTGTCTACATGTGTTGCATTAATTTTCTTTTAATACATCCAGACCCTCTGCAACCTACCACCAAATACAGTATGCTTGCCATCAAGATAATCTAAATCTTCTCTAAGCGTTTAGAAAAACTGAGAGGAGAGCATGTGTTGCCATCATTTACCATTGACACTGTCCCTAGCTTTTGTGCTTCAATCTTGGTATTATTTCAGCTTCAAAAATACTTCATTTCATCTCCATCAATGACGCCCCATATGCTACTGCCACCCTCTCCAGTACCAGAGGGATCTCCAGTTTGAGCTAATGAAAATTAATTTGGACATTGTGAAAGAGACCAAAAGTTGTAGTACTTGACTTTGCAGAGTTTAAGGAAATTCAGACAAGTCTTAGGACGTTCCTTTGTGTAGAGATCTATCACTACATCACCTAGACTTGTTTCTATCAGCACAGCCATGACAGTGGGTGAGGTTCGAAATATAAAGTATTACCTCCTCAATTCGTGCTTCACAATGGCGGAAGTAACAACATTTTTACCATCTCATTGTCCCACCTCCCCACTACCTTTTTGTTAGAAGACATGGCAGACGAATCACCACTAAAAACGAGCTGTTCTCGAATTACAAAAACAACTCAGGAAACAATGAATGTGCAGATTGTGGCAGAAAAGGTACTTTAGATCATTTGTGATGTTATGGATATAAAATATTTATACTAAGCCTCTTTGTATTAATTACAGCCGTTTGCCTAAACAAAACTGTTATCGAGCCAATATCTTTATATATGAATTTAAACGCATATATTGTAATCTTTTTATAACACTTTAACATCTACAAATCATGTAGTACTATTCAGTATTGTCTTGTTAATAGTAGTAAGAGTTTGAAATAATTAGCATATTACAATCATTTGAAATTTACTTTCATAGTACAGTTTAGCAAACTTACAGCATCTATAGCAAACTGTATAAAATTGCTAAGGTGTGGGACTATGATTGTGTTTACTGAGATTGTATATTTAGTTGTATGATAATACTTCCTTGCTTGTAGAAGATTTGGTTAAGTAATATAGAGTTAGTATCAATCTCTCAAGTACTATGAAATAAAATCAACTTCTGTATTGATATTGAATGCTGCCAATAGTTGTGATACCTCCCACTTCACTTCATGTGTTTCCTATCAAGTTATGTTTCAGTCTAACACAACTAGTATAAAATTTCAAAACTTGATTTTAAATGAAAAAAAAAAAAATTAATACTGCATTATACAAAAAACGATAGTAGTAGACCAAATGTCTTATAAATTGTCCCCAAGATAGTACCTATACTACGTAACTTACTTGATTTATGTTGATGTTATATACACAGTAATATAATTACATACCCTACATAATTGTGATAGCACGTTAATATAATCTGGTTCATTTGTTGTATGGTATGAGAGATGTGTATGCACAGAAGCAATATAAGCCATCATGACTATGCTTGTTTAGTATGTAGTGATACTTTCAACACCTACTTACTGTTGATTTTTCTTTGGTTCAGATCCGGTCTGGGCTGATGTCAACTTTGGAATTTTTATCTGCAGTGGATTGTAGATTGGAATTACCATAGAGGATTGGTTGCCCCAGATTAACCAAAGTAAAAAAGTCTGTTCAGTTAGATTCAGTGGACAGATGAACAAGTCCAGAAAATGTTTATTTTTTAAAAAAATTGGAAATGGGCAACATTAAAGCTACTAAACTAATGAAATGGCAGGCTAGGGTGCCACCATGTTGGAAAGTACCAATCCTGAAGATAGCTTGTAAGTTTGGATACCCATGGATGATTAATAATTATTTTGTTATTGTATTTTAGAGTTTGCAAGATCATGGATTAGAGCCAAATATGAAAGAAAAGAATTTACAATTGAAGCTAAAGACTCTGATAAGCCATATTTATCAGGTATGTTGTAGAATTAGAGTCCTGTTGTCTTTACTAGGAATTAGTAAATTTCTTTCTAAAATGCATTTTACTATGACTAATTCACCTTGTATATTAAAGAGTTCATCTGTCAGTTTAAGCTTAGAGATTTAATCAATTATAAAGCCAATGCCCACATTTAATTTCTGAGAAATCCCACAGCTGAGGTCATAAACATTGTGCTGGTCTTTCTATAGTAATTCTTATTGTTTTTTTATTGTTTAGGGATAAAGAAAGGTTTTCTTTATAAAAAGAAAAAAATTGACATGTCTGGCAGAGTCGATTTTTTGTATTAGAGAAAGAATTCACTTAGTTACTACAAAAAGTTACAAGTTTGTTATGTATAAGTTTGTCATTTTTATATGTCTTTGTGTCCATTAGGATGTTAACCCTGTGGAAACCCATTCCCCTAGATAATATCAATATTACATTACAAGGCCAAACAGGCATCCAATGGGTAGCAATTACTGCTGTAATCAAAGGGAAATCAAGAAATATTTTTGTATATGCTGAACAAGGATTAGTGAGTATTTTAGTTTTCCTTTGTAATCATAATTTATTGTTAATAGGATATTATTCCTTGGTTTTGTGCTATTAGAGCTGCAAGATTAAACTTGTTAAGACGTAAATTTTCAGAGCTCTCAGATGGTCCGGTAAGAAGTTCTAATGATAATAAATTAATGTAATTTATATCTTTTAATAGCTAATATCCATTGTTATCAAGAGATTTTACTAAAACAGGTTATCATACCATAAAACTCCACCAAACAGACCGGTATGTTATTTCACTTATAATGGCTGTCTCTGTTTTTTGTGGTGTCTCTTCCTCTTTCAATAGAGATTTCAGAAACATTTTTGTGCTAGATAGAAAGAGGTTGATGTATTATGAGAAACCAACAGTAAATATAGGCAAGTTAATACAGATCATTACATTGTCTTTCTTCCTTTAGGATCCATTTCCATTGGGAGAAATAGTACTTGGCACAACAACAGCCGCAAGGATAAAACACAAAATATTTTCGGTTTTTGGTTAGTAGTATGAGACTGCTCCTCTGGACTGGAGGTGAATGAGAATGCCTTTGTTTTAAATACTCCTACTCGACATTTCCATTACTAGCTGAGACATCAGATGATAAAGTATCATGGACTGGCTGTATTCGTGCCGCTCTTGAAATTCCCCCTAATGCTTAGCTGAATGGTGTATTTCGAGTGACACTGACTAATAATAATTGTCCTAAATAAATTGTGTGTATTTTATTAGTTTTTGATCATACTTAAAAGTTGTTGTCGTCATTTATGTGGAATACGTTTTTTTTTTAAAATTTACCGGATGTGTGTCCCAATAAAATCATTAACTTTTCATAAAGTTATAGTAATTAATGGGGAATTAATACATCGGTATGGCGACTGAAGATCTTTCGACTAAAACTTGAAGAAGCTCAACTTTATAGAAGGCAACATGTTTGTGCTGATTGTGTCGTGAAGTAGTAGAGCATAGTGTGTATAACACGGCGGGGACTTTTGCTTTAGAGCGCTGTTTTTAGCTCCCTGATTGGGCTGCAATCATATTGTAATATTTCTGTTTTTCTGTGCATTGACTGTGGCTGGTGGTCCACAGAAGACTGGGTACTGCGATATCCAGATTAATCAATCAAACTTGATCAATGGACACATGAAATGATAGCAGGTTAGCGACAATAATATTAATGATATTTAAGTTAACTTTTCACATTATGAGTATTAATGTTGGTACAAAGAAGCCAGAAAAGAATGGAGTCCAAAGTTCCTTTAGTTTGGCCGAAACCCAACACCAGATGCTAGACTGTAAGGTTTTTGTATGTCATATATATGTTCTTATATCATTAGATAAAAATCTTTAAAGTAGTATACACTACTATATTGTTATTGTATGTACATTCCTGTGGACAAGCCATAATTATATTAGTATTGTTGTTAAAAAAGACATGCATAATATGAATTATATTTCAATTTACTTGTAGTGTATTGCGAGAACATGGATTAGAGCAAAGTATGAAAGAAAAGAATTTGTTCCTTCTGCACCTCTAAATGTTACGACCATATCTCACTGGTATGCGATCATGATACACATGATATTCTGTTATTGTTATCAATTGGAGAATGAGGTTTACGTCAAGGATTTCTATATAAACGTAAAAAGAAAATGATGAATGAATACAAGATATTTTGTTCTAGATCATGAAAACCTCAGCTATTTCATCAACTCTCAAGTAAATAGATTACACAAACAAGGATTTGTCTAAGTTTAGTTTTTGAATAGCAATGTTATTGTTTTACATTTATCGTCAACATATTTGTGTGTATGTTGGCAATCTACAATGCTTTGTTGAAATGCATAAGAAAATCAATAACATTAACAGGTTAAAGCAACATAATTTTACTTTCCAAATCCACATTATGACCCATAGTATCATAGTTATGCATATTGAAACTTTATATTTGGATCCAAGTTTCTTTCTATAGCGATCGTAAACCCAAGGCCTGTGTACCTCACTAAGTCATTAATGCTACTTCATTTCATGCTCCTGGCTTTAGAAGATCATAATTATTCATTGTTAATAACCTATCAAAAAAACGAATTAATGGCAGATCAAGCGAGCTTGTTTGTCTATTCTGACACTGGACATGCTGAGAAAGTAAACAGTTATTATCAGCTGTTGCACTTTTAATTGGTGATTAGGAAAATTATGGGACCTGGTATTTATCAATAAGGTGTGCCCAAGCTAAAAGCTCTTCAGCTGGAATGTGATATCTCAGAAGAAGAGGTAATGATTAATTGTAGTTAGCCATAAGAATTGAATTCGCCCGGGCTTTGTATATTCTATAATAATAGCTTCTGGATGAGAGTACATCAGCCGGATTTCACAAGGACTGGTTATTTATTTAAAATGCCCCCAACCCAAAAGGTATCACTTAAAAAATTGAATATTACTTTGTCTTGTATGATATTGAAGAAATTCCAAAGAAGATTTTTTGTATTGCACAATCTAATCTCCGCATATTATGATAAACCCAAAGTTGGTTAATGACTGATTATATTTTTAACAACTAGATTTTTAGTATAGGAATGCATATCCACTTGAGAAATTCAGGCATAGGAGCTTCAAGTGATGGGTTTTCGCGTCACTGATGTTGTTCCTGATCCTTAGCAGATCCAACTAATATTTTTATGCTATGTGTTCCTTATCGTAGTGGAGGTGGATTTCCTTTAATGGCAGAACAGAGGAAGAGAAGAAGGAATGGATGAGTATATTGAAATCTGTAAATTGAGGGCCCCACCAGTTGCTTGGTATCCAATGATGAATATGCAACATATGAAGATGAACGTGAACATTCATTTTCATTTACCAATGCTAGCTATATATTATCATTAACTGATTAATGTTTTGCAAATGTAGCTTTATAGCAAAATCATATTGGTAATTATTATTTACAAGTATAAGTTGATTCATTTTTTAATTTGGTTGTTCAATTTCAAGAGCAGTCATCTACCCTTTCACAGATACTCCTTTGAAGACAGTCCTTCATGAACTTGACATACCATCATGAACTAGTTCCAGTCATATGATGAGAATTAAAATAAACAACACTTTTTGCAGTATGAGTAAACGAATTTTGTCATTGTCTATAACTTCACTTGTGTGCCCCTTTAATACGGTAAACTCTGAAGTAAGCCCTTTGTACTAGCATAAGGAGATTTAGCTACAATATCTAAAATCATAGTGCAAGCCTTTCTCTGAATTTGAACACTGCTGAGTCAAGAGCATATTATTCAGTATATGTAGGCGATATAAACTCTTTAATGTCTTTCGGGCGGCCCCCTATATTTTGAACAATTTGCTGTATTTCTTCTTCTTTCCAAATTTGCAACTTTTTCACAAATATTCGTTAAGGGATCTGAACTTAATGGAAACATTTCATAGCGCTGAAAGAGTTTGTCATCTACTCCGCATTTGTTAGCCAGAGGGTGTTTGTGGGAGGAGATTATAATTGGTATATTATTTTCATTCTGTTCAAACTTCAGTGCAAAAGTGTGATCAAACGGTTTGACAAGACCTTTCCTTCTTCTCTCCTAATATTTCCATTCCATTCAATTCAGAGAATATAATGATAGGGGGCATAACTGGTTCAATTCGAGATATTATGCGAATAGCCTAAAAAAAAAAATCTTTGAAGTTGATTTCTTCCAAAGCTTCTCCCTTCCCTTTAAAGAAAGATTCCATGTAATCACCTAGATTTCTAAACGGTCTTCATATCGATCCTCCATGATCCCTTCTATTTTATTACCACAAATGATGGCAAGAATGATTTAAAAGGCGTAAGTAACAAATTTAAGACTGGTTTGGTTAACTTTCTGATGTATTTTATAAACAGTCCACTTAAACCACCATCTTCTATCTCTTCCTCTTCAGTAATAATACATTGATCCAGAGCTAATATAACTTTTACGTGGTATTTGCCTTTTTAGAGAAAGCCTCGGCCACTGCTACATCAATGAGTTCATTAAGCTCCTTTAAATCTCCATCGAAGTCACTCAAATCTAAATTCACAACAACTCTACCTTGTTTGCGCCATTGGTTAGTTAACTTTGAAGTCTGCTTTTTTGCCTAGGCAGCCAGGTGGCCCCCAGATAATCAATGGGTTCTTTTTTAGGTAATTCACATGGCATAGAGCCTACAAGCTTAGATATCTAGATGAATAGAAGGCCAGTTCTCTTTGCTCTTCAACTGCTTTTTTTAATAGCCTCATTAGCAGCATTTTGGAGAATGAATCATGGTCACAATAGTGATCAGTAATATAGGCAGGTGATATCTTTTTGGTTTAGTTAATTGGACTGGTTCCCCAGGCCCTACTGGGAAGAAAATACGAGCAAGTAGAATAATTCCAATGACAAAAAGGACTGTTTGGCATTGATATTTTTTGGCATGCCTTAGGCTACTAAAATCTTGCAGTTAAGCTAGGGATACAAGACAAGTCGAGCTTTTTAGTTATACCCATGATATGGTTTCGTATCCAGATACCAGGTGCCTTTATTATCACTCTGTAACCACACCAGAAAACCAAAACACTATGTTATTGGAATTGGATGATGAGGTGTGGTATGTGACAAATATCATTGTGTTTGCAAGCCAATATTATTCTTGTCACTTGGTGGCTCGAACAAGGAAGTTTAGAAATGTTGAGGAAATTTTGCTCATGTATCAGCGCGTAGATATTGAAGGATGGGGCTGGAATAATCACGTGACTAACATTTTATTAAAATTACCCAGCCCTGTTCCTGTTACGCAAAGATGACTTCTGCTAGAATTTGATATGGTGTTTACTAACTCCAGTTGGGTGTTGTCATTTTTTCTCTACTCTCAGCCTAGCTTATTTCTGTTGTCTGGTGTATTTGTTTGACCGCTTTGATTATCACTTGTTTTTCAGTAAAGATACACTAGTGATATGACGAGGCTGACGCTTTCAAATCTAGAAGTTGTTAGTTAGGTCTTGAGGACAATTTAGTTATATAAGTTGTATAGTAGACTGTATTTCTGCTGTGACTGATATATATTCATTAAAAAGCTTAAGGTTAGGCTTATAGTGGGGTTTGTGTTTAAATGTTTTCAAGATTAGAGAAAATTAATACCCACATTGTTCTCGAAACGTATCCCTTTGTTTTTTTTACATATATGCTTGTAGGTTGTGTCCTGACTCCTTATAGGGTAATATTATAATATTTATTCTAAAGGTACAATTTCAGGTTAATTTTATTATTCATATTTATTTATACACTTTTTTGTACTTCAATATTACTTATAAGTCTTTGTAACTAGGATTTTAGGCACTGATTTCACCCTACATGTTTAAAAATCAAGAGTAACCCTGCTATAGTACTCACTTAAAATCACATACTTATGACTTTGTTCCTTTTTCCTTAGATATTCAGCATCTTCGTTTTTATTCTGATTCCAGAGCAGCAACTATGGATTGTACGTATTCTCTTTATAATTCCCATATATGGAAATTTGTTCATGGATGGGATAATTGTCCCACATGGATCTGTATATTTTGATGCTGTGCAGCAGTTGCTATGAAGCGTAAATAAAGGCCCTGTTATTATCATGAAATTACTTTTCTCTATAGACTTATGTCATATATAATTTCATGAGTCTGTGTCATAGCTTGTTGGAGGAGGGAGAGTCAGCTATTTTGTCTGGACTGATGGTAAACCGATACCGGGAAGTCTATGACATGTAAGTACAGTGCTATTTGATCATGTTTTTTTTGTGTAATTAGGAGACTGTTGGTCGGGGTACTTGTTGCTTTCCTCAGTTGACTTTTTTCAATTAGATATTTGCGATTTTGGAAACAGGCTACTCTTCAGTTTTGTATTTGTAAACCTGTTGTTGCATTAGTCACTATTGTATTAGAGGCATTTCAATCTCTACAATGAGGCAATTGGGAAGTAAGTAAATGTTTGTTGTAATATCATGTTTTTAAGCCTTAGTTATAGTATGCAAATATGGCTACTTTTGGCTACATTAATGAGTACTTGTGTCTAATGTGTAGTTGTCTCTTCCTATATGGGTTAGTTGTTTATTTTAACTGCAAGAAAACCTCTCCTGGTCCAAAATACAAACCTGTTTTGCAAATTTATTTCCATCAAGTCAATTGTTTCTCTCCCTTTTGGCAAGGTACTTCATAGTAAATCATTATTATTGTCACACTTATTTTTTTTTTTTTTATATATTGACTTATCTTATGATATAGGACTGTTGCTATCTCTTACTACATTGGGTTGGTTTAATACAAAGTGGCTGAAAATGCTTCAACATGATCAAACTTTTTAATCACTATTAAAAATGTTTGCTTGCCCTGCTATTTTTGTGGTGTGCTTTTCCTTATCAATTTTATCGTCAGGACTTTTGCAAAGACCGTCAAGGATAGAAGTATCCCCATGGCAAATATTTCTGTACATTTTCGAGAAACTCTTTAATCCTCATAGATGCTTGTAGAACGATTTGCCATCCACAATTTCTCTCGCTGTTTATCAGCAGTATGCTATTCAAGATGACCTTAGTTATAGTGACAATATAGACAAGACCAGCTCATCAACTCCTACAAGAAGATGACACAACTTAGATTACAGTTCAAAGTCTTCTTCACGTGAGAAGAATGCTAATACTAGGAAAGCGATATTGTTAGTAGTCTTGATGAAGTACGAAATACTCTGACTTTTCTTCTCAATACTAATATTTTCAGTTGTTTTATGTTTCATGTACAGCTAACAAAAAACTTATAATTACCGTTAATTAATACTAATTACCATAGCAACCTCATACTAATATGCTACAAACTTAGAATTCTTGCATGGGTAAGAACTCATCCTAGCTCCCATAATATCTACGTATCACTAGGTACAGCTCTACTGATACACCTTACATCAGCCACGTCTTCCCAGTATTGCTTCAGGTCCTAGATAAATGTTACGAACTGGCTAGACTACTGAAGTAAGTCTAAACTCTAGGTTTACAAATAACTGGTTGACTAACTATGTCGTAGTTGAGTTGGCCTTTTGTATCGCTTTAGTAAACTTATATACCTGTTTAAAGAAAATTATCAATAGTCCCACACCCTCCACATCATTGATAATCACACGAAAATATGCCAAAGGTATTCCTACTTTTTTAGTCAGAACCCCCCCCCCCCCCCGTAAAACAGTTCAATCCGCTAGATTACTTGTATAGAGTATTTTATACAGTAAGTGGACATGTAATGGCCTAATGTAAAAGAATTATTCAAGGGAGAATCCTATCCAAGTTGGTCGTCACGATGTAGCAATTATGTGATATTCCTTTTGTACAAGAAGAATGGAAGAAAAAGTAATGTGAGTTAACAAAACTATTATACTTAAAAATTTTTTAAAAGTCCTCGACCTCCGCTTCCTCTTTCTGCTACTTTGTTCAGGAGGAGAAGCAACTATTATTCTACAAGCAGGATATAGAGGATACACGGTATTGTAGCTGTAACATATGACATAACACGAGATTTCTTATATTTAGGTTAGGTGTCGTCAGGATGTTCAAATATTTAGACAATGGCAAAGAGGTTTCCAAAAGGTGATGCTACACATCCTGTAGGATGTATCAACATTTGTACTTACAGGAAATTGATGCTGCAGTCCAGACATACAGAAAGCTTGGCGTGATTATCAGAAATTGAAAGATAAAGATTATAGAATAGCAAAAGAAAATGGTTGATGTATGATAAAATAGCACTATTAAAATCAGGTTAATAGTGTTGTTGTGTCTTGAGAAGTCATACTTAAGTAAATTCTTTTTGATATAGCTATCCCTACTCTCCTTGTTGAAGCTGTCCACACCCACACCACGACGTATCTGTATTAGATATGACAGACTGATGATAATACCATCAACTCAACCTGAATGTTTTTCTAATAATAGTTCATCTTGTCTTGTATCAGTATCACAATTTTTGTAAGCCTAAAAGTATGAAACAGACATTAATCCTCATTACCAATGGGAATACATCCTTACCTTAAGGAGATTTTTTTGAGCTGGAGAAGGAAAATTGGCCACAATAGCAGCTGCTACAGTATTAGAGACCCCATAAACTGGCATCAAATGATGTTGCCATATTAATCCTACTTTATTACTGCTTTCCTTTAATGCCTGTCATTAAATACTACAATAACTACTGTCTCTAAGATAGTCACTAACCTTTCTAGAAGCACCGGGGCCTAAATCACCATGGAATGAAAAGAACTTCCTTCTGAGAACGTGTATATGGTAGCTCTTCAGACATATGGTGCTTTGGTTGGTAATGTGACAATTATGTTTGCTATTTGATATGAGTCTTGACACAATCTCACACAACACCCTATAAAAATCATAATACAAGTATGTCGAGACATCATTAGCAATATACCTGAGCCTATTGTACACTAACTATAGCCTCTCACAGTCAATAGGTCACCTCAGATTGTAACTATCATCATCAATAAGTTGATGGGAAGGTACAGCTTGTACGAAATTGTTGATTCTGTCTTCTCTTCTGAGCTCTCCCCCGTTTACTAAAACATACTTTATAAATAGATGAAATGTCTACCTAACCTCAGTGACAGTTCAATTCCATTACTACCAATATTATTAATTTTTGTTGAAGGATATTGAGTTTGTAACTCATTACAAATTTTATTTGGAGTGTGGGAGAGTGTCAGTTGGTAATGGTCTTATCTGGCTCCTAGTTTCTTACAGTTTACATTAATAAGAAAATTAATTAGATATAACTGTTTTGAACATGGACGAGCTCTAGAAACTTGTTTCCAGAACAGAACAATTAAAATATGATCTTCATCAATTTCCTCAAGTGTTCTAATACTACCTGGACATAATCAAACCTATTCACTACAAAACACAAAGTCCTCCTCCTTTTCATCACTGACTACTCCTTTTAGTGGTTTTTCTCTTACCATTTAAACCGCTACAAACACACGGGTAACATAGACAGTACTGTGATGTTGAACAGTAATTCAAGTAGCTGACACATTAATGCTGTCATCAAATCTGAATTTTTCTGCAATACTAGTTTTCTAGAACAACCACCATTTGTTTTACTCGTTCTCAGGTTGCATTTCTTTCCTACTCTCATATTATACCTACATGAAGGACAATCAATTATGAATAATATTTTATAAAACTTTTTCAACATATAATATTATAGTGAAACATAGAGTACTATGTGTAATTATAATGTATTCACTATTAGCAGGAATCTATGGTAAAAGTATTTTTGACTATTTGTGTAAATACCTCTTTACTGCTTTCATTAAACTATCTTGTTGTTGCTTTTTAGCTTTTCTTCTGTTCTCTTTCCAATCTCTTTTTTTCCTTTTCATTCTCAAGTTTTCTTTCTTTCTTGTTTCTTTTGGGTCCAAATCACTGGCTAAAAAAAACTTCATAGGTTGAGTTAATTATGAATTACACTGAATTTTGTAATGAGGTCAATCAATGTGAAAATACTATTATGAATTTATTTGCAGCCAAGCAAAGTATTATCACAATGAGAACCTATATAACTGTTATTGTCGCTTTAATTGTTTTATACAATCATAATTTATAATAATTATGTACAATTATATATCTGTATAGAACTGTTTGACGTGTGGGAATGCCAGCGTACACTGCTAAGGGAATTTTAATATTAGGTATTTACCCTCTTTGTGGAAGAACTAGTTTGAAATACTACTACCGAAGGAAACTCATCTTCTTCCCTGTCTGATAGGACAATATTGGACCAGCCATACACAAAGACCACAACCCTTAATCATCTATTATAATTATTATAATAATTATTATGTTTTTCAATAATAATTTATACATAATAATCGACACTAATTTATAGTTCTGTTATATATTGACTGAGTGACCATGTCGTAAATTGTTGTTAGTGTATTAAATAGACCATCCTCGGAAGAGAAATAAACAACAAATAGTATATTATGTTATTGTACCTTCAGATCGATACTTGCGAAAATGCTTTAAAGTAGGCAATCTACATGTTCACGACATCGCTTGAGGATGATTAACATCTTATTTTCTTTGACAATCCTTTAGCTCTTTGTTCGTAATATCTTGACTTCTTCTAAATCAATTGCTCTAAAAAGAATTGACAAATATGTTGGTGTAAGTGTAACTACCTTAATCTAGCTCGTGCCCATTGATCTCTAGACTTTTTTTAAAGCAACGAATCATTCCTATCTATTTCGTCAATGCCAGGTACACGGGGGATACTCTCTGGATACTTCTCTGCAGCCATCTTGAAAGGAGGGGCTAGATATATACTATTCTAATTGATACGCATTTAGCGGTGCATTGCGCATGGGTCAGTTGATTTGGACAACGTGGTCCTTTCTCGTGTAGTTTTAGAAGCAAAGGATGGTTAAGTTAATCTTTGGTAATTGTCAAATAGATTATATTTTATACTATCAACAACATGTTGAATTATATAAAGTTATATATTTATTTATTCTTTCAGTCTCATATAAAGTTTCAGCACCTTGTCATGGGCTTTCATCCAAGAAAAAGGTGCTGAAAAAGACATCGGGGAAAATTGAAGAGTAGAAGCCTTTCTTGAATTTGAGACAATGCTGAGTCAAGAGACATATTATTCAGTATATTTAGGCGATAAAACTTCTTTAATGTCTTCGGGGAGGCCCCCTAATATTTTGAAGCAATTTGCTGTATTTCTTCTTCTTTCCAAATTTGCAACTTTTTTTCACAATAATTCGTTAAGGTCATCATCTGAACTTAATGGAAACATTTCATAGCGCTGAAAGTAGTTTGTCATCTACTCCAGCGTTGTTAGCCCAGAGGGTGTTTTGGAGGAGAGATTATAATTGGGTATATTATTTCATTCTGTTCAAACTCATGCAAAAGTGTGATCAAACGGTGACAAAGACCTTTCCTTCTTTGTCTCCTAATATTTCCCATTCATTCAATTCGAGAATATAATGATAGGGGCATAACTGGGTTCAATTCGGAGATATTATGCCCGAATAGCCCTAAAAAAAATCTTTGAAGTTGATTTCTTCCAAAGCTTCTCCCTTCCCTTTAAAGAAAGATTCCATGTAATCACCTAGATTGTCTAAACGGTCTTCATATCGATCCTCCATGATCTCTTCTATTTTATTTACCACAAATGATGGCAGAAGATTTAAAAGGCGTAAGTAAACAAATTTAAGACTGGTTGGTTAACTTCTGATGGTATTTACAAAACAGTCCCCTTAAACCACTATCTCCTATCTCTTCCTCTTCAGTAATAATAGATTGATCAAGAGCTAATATAACTTTACGTGGTATTTGTTTTTTTAGAGAAAGCCTCAGCCACTGCTACATCAATGAGTTCATTAGTCCTTTAAATCTCCATCGAAGTCACTCAATCTACATTCACAACAACTCTACCTTGTTTGCGCCATTGGTTAGTTAACTGATTGAAGTCCTGCTTTTTTGCCTGAGCCAGGTGGCCCCCAGATAATCAAGGGTTCTTTTTAGGTAATTCACATGCATAGGACCTACAAAGCTTAGATATGCTAGATGAATAGAAGGCAGTTCTCTTTGCTCTTCAAACTGCTTTTTTATAGCATCATTAGCATTTTGGAGAAGTGAATCGTGGTCACAATCAATGATCAGTAATATAGGCAGTGATATCTCTTTTGGTTTTAGTTAATTGGGACTGTTTCCCAGGGGGGTGGGGTCCCATGGCGGGGGCGGGGGGGGGGGGGGGGCCTGGGGATGGGAAAAAAAATAAGAGCAAGTAGAATAATTCCAATGACAAAAAGGACTGTTTGTTGGATTGATATTTTTGGCATCATGGCACTAAAATCTTGCAGTTAGCTAGGGATACAAGACAAGTCGAGCTTTTTAGTTACACCAATGATATGGTTAGTCACCAGATACCAGGTGCTTTATTATCACCAGGAAACAAAACACTAGCTATATATTAAATTGCATGATAAGGTGTGGTACGTGAGTGTTCATTGTGGTGGCAAACAATAGTAGCTTGTCACTTGGTGCTCAAAACAAGGATATCCTTGAGAAATTTTGCCTCATATAGCAGCGCATAGATAATTGAAGGAGGGGCTGGAATAATCATGTAACTAAGATTTACCAGCACCTGTTTCCTATTACACAAAGATGACTTCTGTAGAAGTTGATATGGAGGTTACTAACTCCAGCTGGTGTTGTCAGTTTCTCTATCTCCAGTAGCTTATTCTGTGTCTGGTGTAGTTCCGCTTTGATTATCACTTGTTTTTTTTTAGGTAAAGATAGGCACTCGTGATATGACGAGGCTGACGCTTTCAAATCTAGAAGTTGTTAGTTAGGTTTAGAGGACAATTTAGTTATATAAAATTGTATAGTAGACTAATTTTGTGACTGAATACTATTCATTAAAGTATTGAAAAGCTTAAAGGGGGGGGGGAACATCCAAAATTCAAAAATACTTTTTTTGCATAAATGAAATCTTGACATGTCCAAATTTACCCTAAAAATATTCAATAATTTTTAAAAATTGTTATCACTGTTAAAAGCAAGCTTCTTTTCGAAGCGCTTCAAGGCTTCTTCTGCAATTGCAACGTTCTTCGCTGTTAGGTGGGGCTCCTTGTGACGTCACAAGGGGAACGATGCTAGTGCAAAGTAATGGCTGAAGACTTCAAAGCGGATCTATCTATCCGATAACAATTTTTAAAAATTATTGAAATTTTTTAGGGTAAATTGGACATGTCAAAGATTTCATTTATGCAAAAAAGTATTTTGAACTTTGGCATGGTCCCCCCCCTTAAGGTTAGGCTGATAGTGGTGTTAAAATGTTTTCAGAAAATTAA